>NW_026697846.1:0-127327 GCF_030435755.1 Ochotona princeps | reverse complement strand
TGGTTCATTCCTAGATAATGCACTCAAAGGGCACTAAGCATAGAGTGTGAAAACTGAGTTTCCTTGAGAGCTGCTTGGAAGCCTGATGGTGTGTGAAGTTAGTGAGCCAAATGGAGTTGTTCTCCCACAAGAACCACTCGGCTGATCCTTCTTCAATATGCCCTTCACCAACATGCAGTGTTTCCTTGATTGAATTAGCTCTCACACCAATATTTGCGTCTAGAGCCTTTGCATTGAGGGCTATCTGAAAACGGCTGTGGCGCTGAAGTTGCCTGTGAATGTGGAGTTGGTGGCATGTGAAACCCGCATGTGGAGCATTCGTTTGTGTGGGATGCTCTACCAGGTTCATTCCTAGATAATGCACTCAAAGGGCACTAAGCATAGAGTGTGAAAACTGAGTTTCCTTGAGAGCTGCTTGGAAGCCTGATGGTGTGTGAAGTTAGTGAGCCAAATGGAGTTGTTCTCCCACAAGAACCACTCGGCTGATCCTTCTTCAATATGCCCTTCACCAACATGCAGTGTTTCCTTGATTGAATTAGCTCTCACACCAATATTTGCGTCTAGAGCCTTTGCATTGAGGGCTATCTGAAAATGGCTGTGGCGCTGAAGTTACCTGTGAATGTGGAGTTGGTGGCATGTGAAACCCGCATGTGGAGCATTCGTTTGTGTGGGATGCTCACCAAGCTTCATTTCAGTCCTAGGTACACAAAGGGCACTAAGCATAGAGTGTGAAAACTGAGTTTCCTTGAGAGCTGCTTGGAAGCCTGATGGTGTGTGAAGTTAGTGAGCCAAATGGAGTTGTTCTCCCACAAGAACCACTCGGCTGATCCTTCTTCAATATGCCCTTCACCAACATGCAGTGTTTCCTTGATTGAATTAGCTCTCACACCAATATTTGCGTCTAGACCCTTCGCATTGAGGGCTATCTGAAAACGGCTGTGGCGCTGAAGTTGCCTGTGAATGTGGAGTTGGTGGCATGTGAAACCCGCATGTGGAGCATTCGTTTGTGTGGGATGCTCTACCAGGTTCATTCCTAGATAATGCACTCAAAGGGCACTAAGCATAGAGTGTGAAAACTGAGTTTCCTTGAGAGCTGCTTGGAAACCTGATGGTGTGTGAAGTTAGTGAGCCAAATGGAGTTGTTCTCCCACAAGAACCACTCGGCTGATCCTTCTTCAATATGCCCTTCACCAACATGCAGTGTTTCCTTGATTGAATTAGCTCTCACACCAATATTTGCGTCTAGACCCTTCGCATTGAGGGCTATCTGAAAACGGCTGTGGCGCTGAAGTTGCCTGTGAATGTGGAGTTGGTGGCATGTGAAACCCGCATGTGGAGCATTCGTTTGTGTGGGATGCTCACGAAGCTTCATTTCAGTCCTAGGTACTCAAAGGGCACTAAGCATAGAGTGTGAAAACTGAGTTTCCTTGAGAGCTGCTTGGAAACCTGATGGTGTGTGAAGTTAGTGAGCCAAATGGAGTTGTTCTCCCACAAGAACCACTCGGCTGATCCTTCTTCAATATGCCCTTCACCAACATGCAGTGTTTCCTTGATTGAATTAGCTCTCACACCAATATTTGCGTCTAGACCCTTCGCATTGAGGGCTATCTGAAAACGGCTGTGGCGCTGAAGTTGCCTGTGAATGTGGAGTTGGTGGCATGTGAAACCCGCATGTGGAGCATTCGTTTGTGTGGGATGCTCACGAAGCTTCATTTCAGTCCTAGGTACTCAAAGGGCACTAAGCATAGAGTGTGAAAACTGAGTTTCCTTGAGAGCTGCTTGGAAGCCTGATGGTGTGTGAAGTTAGTGAGCCAAATGGAGTTGTTCTCCCACAAGAACCACTCGGCTGATCCTTCTTCAATATGCCCTTCACCAACATGCAGTGTTTCCTTGATTGAATTAGCTCTCACACCAATATTTGCGTCTAGACCCTTCGCATTGAGGGCTATCTGAAAATGGCTGTGGCGCTGAAGTTGCCTGAGAATGTGGAGTTGGTGGCATGTGAAACCCGCATGTGGAGCATTCGTTTGTGTGGGATGCTCTACCAGGTTCATTCCTAGATAATGCACTCAAAGGGCACTAAGCATAGAGTGTGAAAACTGAGTTTCCTTGAGAGCTGCTTGGAAGTCTGATGGTGTTTGAAGTTAGTGAGCCAAATGGAGTTGTTCTCCCACAAGAACCACTCGGCTGATCCTTCTTCAATATGCCCTTCACCAACATGCAGTGTTTCCTTGATTGAATTAGCTCTCACACCAATATTTGCGTCTAGAGCCTTTGCATTGAGGGCTATCTGAAAACGGCTGTGGCGCTGAAGTTGCCTGTGAATGTGGAGTTGGTGGCATGTGAAACCCGCATGTGGAGCATTCGTTTGTGTGGGATGCTCTACCAGGTTCATTCCTAGATAATGCACTCAAAGGGCACTAAGCATAGAGTGTGAAAACTGAGTTTCCTTGAGAGCTGCTTGGAAGCCTGATGGTGTGTGAAGTTAGTGAGCCAAATGGAGTTGTTCTCCCACAAGAACCACTCGGCTGATCCTTCTTCAATATGCCCTTCACCAACATGCAGTGTTTCCTTGATTGAATTAGCTCTCACACCAATATTTGCGTCTAGACCCTTTGCATTGAGGGCTATCTGAAAATGGCTGTGGCGCTGAAGTTGCCTGTGAATGTGGAGTTGGTGGCATGTGAAACCCGCATGTGGAGCATTCGTTTGTGTGGGATGCTCTACCAGGTTCATTCCTAGATAATGCACTCAAAGGGCACTAAGCATAGAGTGTGAAAACTGAGTTTCCTTGAGAGCTGCTTGGAAGCCTGATGGTGTGTGAAGTTAGTGAGCCAAATGGAGTTGTTCTCCCACAAGAACCACTCGGCTGATCCTTCTTCAATATGCCCTTCACCAACATGCAGTGTTTCCTTGATTGAATTAGCTCTCACACCAATATTTGCGTCTAGAGCCTTTGCATTGAGGGCTATCTGAAAACGGCTGTGGCGCTGAAGTTGCCTGTGAATGTGGAGTTGGTGGCATGTGAAACCCGCATGTGGAGCATTCGTTTGTGTGGGATGCTCTACCAGGTTCATTCCTAGATAATGCACTCAAAGGGCACTAAGCATAGAGTGTGAAAACTGAGTTTCCTTGAGAGCTGCTTGGAAGCCTGATGGTGTGTGAAGTTAGTGAGCCAAATGGAGTTGTTCTCCCACAAGAACCACTCGGCTGATCCTTCTTCAATATGCCCTTCACCAACATGCAGTGTTTCCTTGATTGAATTAGCTCTCACACCAATATTTGCGTCTAGAGCCTTTGCATTGAGGGCTATCTGAAAATGGCTGTGGCGCTGAAGTTACCTGTGAATGTGGAGTTGGTGGCATGTGAAACCCGCATGTGGAGCATTCGTTTGTGTGGGATGCTCACCAAGCTTCATTTCAGTCCTAGGTACACAAAGGGCACTAAGCATAGAGTGTGAAAACTGAGTTTCCTTGAGAGCTGCTTGGAAGCCTGATGGTGTGTGAAGTTAGTGAGCCAAATGGAGTTGTTCTCCCACAAGAACCACTCGGCTGATCCTTCTTCAATATGCCCTTCACCAACATGCAGTGTTTCCTTGATTGAATTAGCTCTCACACCAATATTTGCGTCTAGACCCTTCGCATTGAGGGCTATCTGAAAACGGCTGTGGCGCTGAAGTTGCCTGTGAATGTGGAGTTGGTGGCATGTGAAACCCCGCATGTGGAGCATTCGTTTGTGTGGGATGCTCTACCAGGTTCATTCCTAGATAATGCACTCAAAGGGCACTAAGCATAGAGTGTGAAAACTGAGTTTCCTTGAGAGCTGCTTGGAAACCTGATGGTGTGTGAAGTTAGTGAGCCAAATGGAGTTGTTCTCCCACAAGAACCACTCGGCTGATCCTTCTTCAATATGCCCTTCACCAACATGCAGTGTTTCCTTGATTGAATTAGCTCTCACACCAATATTTGCGTCTAGACCCTTCGCATTGAGGGCTATCTGAAAACGGCTGTGGCGCTGAAGTTGCCTGTGAATGTGGAGTTGGTGGCATGTGAAACCCGCATGTGGAGCATTCGTTTGTGTGGGATGCTCACGAAGCTTCATTTCAGTCCTAGGTACTCAAAGGGCACTAAGCATAGAGTGTGAAAACTGAGTTTCCTTGAGAGCTGCTTGGAAGCCTGATGGTGTGTGAAGTTAGTGAGCCAAATGGAGTTGTTCTCCCACAAGAACCACTCGGCTGATCCTTCTTCAATATGCCCTTCACCAACATGCAGTGTTTCCTTGATTGAATTAGCTCTCACACCAATATTTGCGTCTAGACCCTTCGCATTGAGGGCTATCTGAAAATGGCTGTGGCGCTGAAGTTGCCTGAGAATGTGGAGTTGGTGGCATGTGAAACCCGCATGTGGAGCATTCGTTTGTGTGGGATGCTCTACCAGGTTCATTCCTAGATAATGCACTCAAAGGGCACTAAGCATAGAGTGTGAAAACTGAGTTTCCTTGAGAGCTGCTTGGAAGCCTGATGGTGTGTGAAGTTAGTGAGCCAAATGGAGTTGTTCTCCCACAAGAACCACTCGGCTGATCCTTCTTCAATATGCCCTTCACCAACATGCAGTGTTTCCTTGATTGAATTAGCTCTCACACCAATATTTGCGTCTAGACCCTTCGCATTGAGGGCTATCTGAAAACGGCTGTGGCGCTGAAGTTGCCTGTGAATGTGGAGTTGGTGGCATGTGAAACCCGCATGTGGAGCATTCGTTTGTGTGGGATGCTCTACCAGGTTCATTCCTAGATAATGCACTCAAAGGGCACTAAGCATAGAGTGTGAAAACTGAGTTTCCTTGAGAGCTGCTTGGAAGCCTGATGGTGTGTGAAGTTAGTGAGCCAAATGGAGTTGTTCTCCCACAAGAACCACTCGGCTGATCCTTCTTCAATATGCCCTTCACCAACATGCAGTGTTTCCTTGATTGAATTAGCTCTCACACCAATATTTGCGTCTAGACCCTTCGCATTGAGGGCTATCTGAAAACGGCTGTGGCGCTGAAGTTGCCTGTGAATGTGGAGTTGGTGGCATGTGAAACCCGCATGTGGAGCATTCGTTTGTGTGGGATGCTCACGAAGCTTCATTTCAGTCCTAGGTACTCAAAGGGCACTAAGCATAGAGTGTGAAAACTGAGTTTCCTTGAGAGCTGCTTGGAAGCCTGATGGTGTGTGAAGTTAGTGAGCCAAATGGAGTTGTTCTCCCACAAGAACCACTCGGCTGATCCTTCTTCAATATGCCCTTCACCAACATGCAGTGTTTCCTTGATTGAATTAGCTCTCACACCAATATTTGCGTCTAGACCCTTCGCATTGAGGGCTATCTGAAAATGGCTGTGGCGCTGAAGTTGCCTGAGAATGTGGAGTTGGTGGCATGTGAAACCCGCATGTGGAGCATTCGTTTGTGTGGGATGCTCTACCAGGTTCATTCCTAGATAATGCACTCAAAGGGCACTAAGCATAGAGTGTGAAAACTGAGTTTCCTTGAGAGCTGCTTGGAAGTCTGATGGTGTGTGAAGTTAGTGAGCCAAATGGAGTTGTTCTCCCACAAGAACCACTCGGCTGATCCTTCTTCAATATGCCCTTCACCAACATGCAGTGTTTCCTTGATTGAATTAGCTCTCACACCAATATTTGCGTCTAGAGCCTTTGCATTGAGGGCTATCTGAAAACGGCTGTGGCGCTGAAGTTGCCTGTGAATGTGGAGTTGGTGGCATGTGAAACCCGCATGTGGAGCATTCGTTTGTGTGGGATGCTCTACCAGGTTCATTCCTAGATAATGCACTCAAAGGGCACTAAGCATAGAGTGTGAAAACTGAGTTTCCTTGAGAGCTGCTTGGAAGCCTGATGGTGTGTGAAGTTAGTGAGCCAAATGGAGTTGTTCTCCCACAAGAACCACTCGGCTGATCCTTCTTCAATATGCCCTTCACCAACATGCAGTGTTTCCTTGATTGAATTAGCTCTCACACCAATATTTGCGTCTAGAGCCTTTGCATTGAGGGCTATCTGAAAATGGCTGTGGCGCTGAAGTTGCCTGTGAATGTGGAGTTGGTGGCATGTGAAACCCGCATGTGGAGCATTCGTTTGTGTGGGATGCTCTACCAGGTTCATTCCTAGATAATGCACTCAAAGGGCACTAAGCATAGAGTGTGAAAACTGAGTTTCCTTGAGAGCTGCTTGGAAGCCTGATGGTGTGTGAAGTTAGTGAGCCAAATGGAGTTGTTCTCCCACAAGAACCACTCGGCTGATCCTTCTTCAATATGCCCTTCACCAACATGCAGTGTTTCCTTGATTGAATTAGCTCTCACACCAATATTTGCGTCTAGAGCCTTTGCATTGAGGGCTATCTGAAAATGGCTGTGGCGCTGAAGTTGCCTGTGAATGTGGAGTTGGTGGCATGTGAAACCCGCATGTGGAGCATTCGTTTGTGTGGGATGCTCTACCAGGTTCATTCCTAGATAATGCACTCAAAGGGCACTAAGCATAGAGTGTGAAAACTGAGTTTCCTTGAGAGCTGCTTGGAAGCCTGATGGTGTGTGAAGTTAGTGAGCCAAATGGAGTTGTTCTCCCACAAGAACCACTCGGCTGATCCTTCTTCAATATGCCCTTCACCAACATGCAGTGTTTCCTTGATTGAATTAGCTCTCACACCAATATTTGCGTCTAGAGCCTTTGCATTGAGGGCTATCTGAAAACGGCTGTGGCGCTGAAGTTGCCTGAGAATGTGGAGTTGGTGGCATGTGAAACCCGCATGTGGAGCATTCGTTTGTGTGGGATGCTCTACCAGGTTCATTCCTAGATAATGCACTCAAAGGGCACTAAGCATAGAGTGTGAAAACTGAGTTTCCTTGAGAGCTGCTTGGAAGCCTGATGGTGTGTGAAGTTAGTGAGCCAAATGGAGTTGTTCTCCCACAAGAACCACTCGGCTGATCCTTCTTCAATATGCCCTTCACCAACATGCAGTGTTTCCTTGATTGAATTAGCTCTCACACCAATATTTGCATCTAGAGCCTTAGCATTGAGGGCTATCTGAAAATGGCTGTGGCGCTGAAGTTGCCTGAGAATGTGGAGTTGGTGGCATGTGAAACCCGCATGTGGAGCATTCGTTTGTGTGGGATGCTCTACCAGGTTCATTCCTAGATAATGCACTCAAAGGGCACTAAGCATAGAGTGTGAAAACTGAGTTTCCTTGAGAGCTGCTTGGAAGCCTGATGGTGTGTGAAGTTAGTGAGCCAAATGGAGTTGTTCTCCCACAAGAACCACTCGGCTGATCCTTCTTCAATATGCCCTTCACCAACATGCAGTGTTTCCTTGATTGAATTAGCTCTCACACCAATATTTGCATCTAGAGCCTTAGCATTGAGGGCTATCTGAAAATGGCTGTGGCGCTGAAGTTGCCTGAGAATGTGGAGTTGGTGGCATGTGAAACCCGCATGTGGAGCATTCGTTTGTGTGGGATGCTCTACCAGGTTCATTCCTAGATAATGCACTCAAAGGGCACTAAGCATAGAGTGTGAAAACTGAGTTAGCTTGATAGATGCTTGGAAGCCTGATGGTGTGTGAAGTTAGTGAGCCAAATGGAGTTGTTCTCCCACAAGAACCACTCGGCTGATCCTTCTTCAATATGCCCTTCACCAACATGCAGTGTTTCCTTGATTGAATTAGCTCTCACACCAATATTTGCATCTAGAGCCTTTGCTTTGAGGGCTATCTGAAAACGGCTGTGGCGCTGAAGTTGCCTGAGAATGTGGAGTTGGTGGCATGTGAAACCCGCATGTGGAGCATTCGTTTGTGTGGGATGCTCTACCAGGTTCATCCCTAGATAATGCACTCAAAGGGCACTAAGCATAGAGTGTGAAAACTGAGTTTCCTTGAGAGCTGCTTGGAAGCCTGATGGTGTGTGAAGTTAGTGAGCCAAATGGAGTTGTTCTCCCACAAGAACCACTCGGCTGATCCTTCTTCAATATGCCCTTCACCAACATGCAGTGTTTCCTTGATTGAATTAGCTCTCACACCAATATTTGCGTCTAGAGCCTTTGCATTGAGGGCTATCTGAAAACGGCTGTGGCGCTGAAGTTGCCTGAGAATGTGGAGTTGGTGCCATGTGAAACCCGCATGTGGAGCATTCGTTTGTGTGGGATGCTCTACCAGGTTCATTCCTAGATAATGCACTCAAAGGGCACTAAGCATAGAGTGTGAAAACTGAGTTTCCTTGAGAGCTGCTTGGAAGCCTGATGGTGTGTGAAGTTAGTGAGCCAAATGGAGTTGTTCTCCCACAAGAACCACTCGGCTGATCCTTCTTCAATATGCCCTTCACCAACATGCAGTGTTTCCTTGATTGAATTAGCTCTCACACCAATATTTGCGTCTAGACCCTTCGCATTGAGGGCTATCTGAAAATGGCTGTGGCGCTGAAGTTGCCTGTGAATGTGGAGTTGGTGGCATGTGAAACCCGCACGTGGAGCATTCGTTTGTGTGGGATGCTCTACCAGGTTCATTCCTAGATAATGCACTCAAAGGGCACTAAGCATAGAGTGTGAAAACTGAGTTTCCTTGAGAGCTGCTTGGAAGCCTGATGGTGTGTGAGGTTAGTGAGCCAAATGGAGTTGTTCTCCCACAAGAACCACTCGGCTGATCCTTCTTCAATATGCCCTTCACCAACATGCAGTGTTTCCTTGATTGAATTAGCTCTCACACCAATATTTGCGTCTAGACCCTTCGCATTGAGGGCTATCTGAAAACGTCTGTGGCGCTGAAGTTGCCTGTCAATGTGGAGTTGGTGGCATGTGAAACCCGCATGTGGAGCATTCGTTTGTGTGGGATGCTCTACCAGGTTCATTCCTAGATAATGCACTCAAAGGGCACTAAGCATAGAGTGTGAAAACTGAGTTTCCTTGAGAGCTGCTTGGAAGCCTGATGGTGTGTGAAGTTAGTGAGCCAAATGGAGTTGTTCTCCCACAAGAACCACTCGGCTGATCCTTCTTCAATATGCCCTTCACCAACATGCAGTGTTTCCTTGATTGAATTAGCTCTCACACCAATATTTGCGTCTAGACCCTTCGCATTGAGGGCTATCTGAAAATTGCTGTGGCGCTGAAGTTGCCTGTCAATATGGAGTTGGTGGCATGTGAAACCCGCATGTGGAGCATTCGTTTGTGTGGGATGCTCTACCAGGTTCATTCCTAGATAATGCACTCAAAGGGCACTAAGCATAGAGTGTGAAAACTGAGTTTCCCTTGAGAGCTGCTTGGAAGCCTGATGGTGTGTGAAGTTAGTGAGCCAAATGGAGTTGTTCTCCCACAAGAACCACTCGGCTGATCCTTCTTCAATATGCCCTTCACAACATGCAGTGTTTCCTTGATTGAATTAGCTCTCACACCAATATTTGCGTCTAGACCCTTCGCATTGAGGGCTATCTGAAAATGGCTGTGGCGCTGAAGTTGCCTGAGAATGTGGAGTTGGTGGCATGTGAAACCCGCATGTGGAGCATTCGTTTGTGTGGGATGCTCTTCCAGGTTCATTCCTAGATAATGCACTCAAAGGGCACTAAGCATAGTGTGTGAAAACTGAATTTCCTTGAGAGCTGCTTGGAAGCCTGATGGTGTGTGAAGTTAGTGAGCCAAATGGAGTTGTTCTCCCACAAGAACCACTCGGCTGATCCTTCTTCAATATGCCCTTCACCAACATGCAGTGTTTCCTTGATTGAATTAGCTCTCACACCAATATTTGCGTCTAGAGCCTTTGCATTGAGGGCTATCTGAAAATGGCTGTGGAACTGAAGTTGCCTGTGAATGTGGAGTTGGTGGCATGTGAAACCCGCATGTGGAGCATTCGTTTGTGTGGGATGCTGACCAAGCTTCATTTCAGTCCTAGGTACTCAAAGGGCACTAAGCATAGAGTGTGAAAACTGAGTTTCCTTGAGAGCTGCTTGGAAGCCTGATGGTGTGTGAAGTTAGTGAGCCAAATGGAGTTGTTCTCCCACAAGAACCACTCGGCTGATCCTTCTTCAATATGCCCTTCACCAACATGCAGTGTTTCCTTGATTGAATTAGCTCTCACACCAATATTTGCGTCTAGACCCTTCGCATTGAGGGCTATCTGAAAATGGCTGTGGCGCTGAAGTTGCCTGAGAATGTGGAGTTGGTGGCATGTGAAACCCGCATGTGGAGCATTCGTTTGTGTGGGATGCTCTACCAGGTTCATTCCTAGATAATGCACTCAAAGGGCACTAAGCATAGAGTGTGAAAACTGAGTTTCCTTGAGAGCTGCTTGGAAGCCTGATGGTGTGTGAAGTTAGTGAGCCAAATGGAGTTGTTCTCCCACAAGAACCACTCGGCTGATCCTTCTTCAATATGCCCTTCACCAACATGCAGTGTTTCCTTGATTGAATTAGCTCTCACACCAATATTTGCGTCTAGACCCTTCGCATTGAGGGCTATCTGAAAACGGCTGTGGCGCTGAAGTTGCCTGTGAATGTGGAGTTGGTGGCATGTGAAACCCGCATGTGGAGCATTCGTTTGTGTGGGATGCTCTACCAGGTTCATTCCTAGATAATGCACTCAAAGGGCACTAAGCATAGAGTGTGAAAACTGAGTTTCCTTGAGAGCTGCTGGGAAGCCTGATGGTGTGTGAAGTTAGTGAGCCAAATGGAGTTGTTCTCCCACAAGAACCACTCGGCTGATCCTTCTTCAATATGCCCTTCACCAACATGCAGTGTTTCCTTGATTGAATTAGCTCTCACACCAATATTTGCGTCTAGAGCCTTTGCATTGAGGGCTATCTGAAAATGGCTGTGGAACTGAAGTTGCCTGTGAATGTGGAGTTGGTGGCATGTGAAACCCGCATGTGGAGCATTCGTTTGTGTGGGATGCTGACCAAGCTTCATTTCAGTCCTAGGTACTCAAAGGGCACTAAGCATAGAGTGTGAAAACTGAGTTTCCTTGAGAGCTGCTTGGAAGCCTGATGGTGTGTGAAGTTAGTGAGCCAAATGGAGTTGTTCTCCCACAAGAACCACTCGGCTGATCCTTCTTCAATATGCCCTTCACCAACATGCAGTGTTTCCTTGATTGAATTAGCTCTCACACCAATATTTGCGTCTAGACCCTTCGCATTGAGGGCTATCTGAAAATGGCTGTGGCGCTGAAGTTGCCTGAGAATGTGGAGTTGGTGGCATGTGAAACCCGCATGTGGAGCATTCGTTTGTGTGGGATGCTCTACCAGGTTCATTCCTAGATAATGCACTCAAAGGGCACTAAGCATAGAGTGTGAAAACTGAGTTTCCTTGAGAGCTGCTTGGAAGCCTGATGGTGTGTGAAGTTAGTGAGCCAAATGGAGTTGTTCTCCCACAAGAACCACTCGGCTGATCCTTCTTCAATATGCCCTTCACCAACATGCAGTGTTTCCTTGATTGAATTAGCTCTCACACCAATATTTGCGTCTAGAGCCTTTGCATTGAGGGCTATCTGAAAACGGCTGTGGCGCTGAAGTTGCCTGAGAATGTGGAGTTGGTGGCATGTGAAACCCGCATGTGGAGCATTCGTTTGTGTGGGATGCTCTACCAGGTTCATTCCTAGATAATGCACTCAAAGGGCACTAAGCATAGAGTGTGAAAACTGAGTTTCCTTGAGAGCTGCTTGGAAGCCTGATGGTGTGTGAAGTTAGTGAGCCAAATGGAGTTGTTCTCCCACAAGAACCACTCGGCTGATCCTTCTTCAATATGCCCTTCACCAACATGCAGTGTTTCCTTGATTGAATTAGCTCTCACACCAATATTTGCGTCTAGACCCTTCGCATTGAGGGCCATCTGAAAACGGCTGTGGCGCTGAAGTTGCCTGTGAATGTGGAGTTGGTGGCATGTGAAACCCGCATGTGGAGCATTCGTTTGTGTGGGATGCTCACGAAGCTTCATTTCAGTCCTAGGTACTCAAAGGGCACTAAGCATAGAGTGTGAAAACTGAGTTTCCTTGAGAGCTGCTTGGAAGCCTGATGGTGTGTGAAGTTAGTGAGCCAAATGGAGTTGTTCTCCCACAAGAACCACTCGGCTGATCCTTCTTCAATATGCCCTTCACCAACATGCAGTGTTTCCTTGATTGAATTAGCTCTCACACCAATATTTGCGTCTAGACCCTTCGCATTGAGGGCTATCTGAAAATGGCTGTGGCGCTGAAGTTGCCTGAGAATGTGGAGTTGGTGGCATGTGAAACCCGCATGTGGAGCATTCGTTTGTGTGGGATGCTCTACCAGGTTCATTCCTAGATAATGCACTCAAAGGGCACTAAGCATAGAGTGTGAAAACTGAGTTTCCTTGAGAGCTGCTTGGAAGCCTGATGGTGTGTGAAGTTAGTGAGCCAAATGGAGTTGTTCTCCCACAAGAACCACTCGGCTGATCCTTCTTCAATATGCCCTTCACCAACATGCAGTGTTTCCTTGATTGAATTAGCTCTCACACCAATATTTGCGTCTAGAGCCTTTGCATTGAGGGCTATCTGAAAACGGCTGTGGCGCTGAAGTTGCCTGAGAATGTGGAGTTGGTGGCATGTGAAACCCGCATGTGGAGCATTCGTTTGTGTGGGATGCTCTACCAGGTTCATTCCTAGATAATGCACTCAAAGGGCACTAAGCCTAGAGTGTGAAAGCTGAGTTTCCTTGAGAGCTGCTTGGAAGTCTGATGGTGTGTGAAGTTAGTGAGCCAAATGGAGTTGTTCTCCCACAAGAACCACTCGGCTGATCCTTCTTCAATATGCCCTTCACCAACATGCAGTGTTTCCTTGATTGAATTAGCTCTCACACCAATATTTGCGTCTAGAGCCTTTGCATTGAGGGCTATCTGAAAACGGCTGTGGCGCTGAAGTTGCCTGTGAATGTGGAGTTGGTGGCATGTGAAACCCGCATGTGGAGCATTCGTTTGTGTGGGATGCTCTACCAGGTTCATTCCTAGATAATGCTGTGAAAGGGCACTAAGCATAGAGTGTGAAAACTGAGTTTCCTTGAGAGCTGCTTGGAAGCCTGATGGTGTGTGAAGTTAGTGAGCCAAATGGAGTTGTTCTCCCACAAGAACCACTCGGCTGATCCTTCTTCAATATGCCCTTCACCAACATGCAATGTTTCCTTGATTGAATTAGCTCTCACACCAATATTTGCGTCTAGACCCTTTGCATTGAGGGCTATCTGAAAATGGCTGTGGCGCTGAAGTTGCCTGTGAATGTGGAGTTGGTGGCATGTGAAACCCGCATGTGGAGCATTCGTTTGTGTGGGATGCTCTACCAGGTTCATTCCTAGATAATGCACTCAAAGGGCACTAAGCATAGAGTGTGAAAACTGAGTTTCCTTGAGAGCTGCTTGGAAGCCTGATGGTGTGTGAAGTTAGTGAGCCAAATGGAGTTGTTCTCCCACAAGAACCACTCGGCTGATCCTTCTTCAATATGCCCTTCACCAACATGCAGTGTTTCCTTGATTGAATTAGCTCTCACACCAATATTTGCGTCTAGAGCCTTTGCATTGAGGGCTATCTGAAAATGGCTGTGGCGCTGAAGTTGCCTGTGAATGTGGAGTTGGTGGCATGTGAAACCCGCATGTGGAGCATTCGTTTGTGTGGGATGCTCTACCAGGTTCATTCCTAGATAATGCACTCAAAGGGCACTAAGCATAGAGTGTGAAAACTGAGTTTCCTTGAGAGCTGCTTGGAAGCCTGATGGTGTGTGAAGTTAGTGAGCCAAATGGAGTTGTTCTCCCACAAGAACCACTCGGCTGATCCTTCTTCAATATGCCCTTCACCAACATGCAGTGTTTCCTTGATTGAATTAGCTCTCACACCAATATTTGCGTCTAGACCCTTTGCATTGAGGGCTATCTGAAAATGGCTGTGGCGCTGAAGTTGCCTGTGAATGTGGAGTTGGTGGCATGTGAAACCCGCATGTGGAGCATTCGTTTGTGTGGGATGCTCACCAAGCTTCATTTCAGTCCTAGGTACACAAAGGGCACTAAGCATAGAGTGTGAAAACTGAGTTTCCTTGAGAGCTGCTTGGAAGCCTGATGGTGTGTGAAGTTAGTGAGCCAAATGGAGTTGTTCTCCCACAAGAACCACTCGGCTGATCCTTCTTCAATATGCCCTTCACCAACATGCAGTGTTTCCTTGATTGAATTAGCTCTCACACCAATATTTGCGTCTAGAGCCTTTGCATTGAGGGCTATCTGAAAACGGCTGTGGCGCTGAAGTTGCCTGAGAATGTGGAGTTGGTGGCATGTGAAACCCGCATGTGGAGCATTCGTTTGTGTGGGATGCTCTACCAGGTTCATTCCTAGATAATGCACTCAAAGGGCACTAAGCATAGAGTGTGAAAACTGAGTTTCCTTGAGAGCTGCTTGGAAGCCTGATGGTGTGTGAAGTTAGTGAGCCAAATGGAGTTGTTCTCCCACAAGAACCACTCGGCTGATCCTTCTTCAATATGCCCTTCACCAACATGCAGTGTTTCCTTGATTGAATTAGCTCTCACACCAATATTTGCATCTAGAGCCTTAGCATTGAAGGCTATCTGAAAATGGCTGTGGCGCTGAAGTTGCCTGAGAATGTGGAGTTGGTGGCATGTGAAACCCGCATGTGGAGCATTCGTTTGTGTGGGATGCTCTACCAGGTTCATTCCTAGATAATGCACTCAAAGGGCACTAAGCATAGAGTGTGAAAACTGAGTTTCCTTGAGAGCTGCTTGGAAGCCTGATGGTGTGTGAAGTTAGTGAGCCAAATGGAGTTGTTCTCCCACAAGAACCACTCGGCTGATCCTTCTTCAATATGCCCTTCACCAACATGCAGTGTTTCCTTGATTGAATTAGCTCTCACACCAATATTTGCGTCTAGACCCTTCGCATTGAGGGCCATCTGAAAACGGCTGTGGCGCTGAAGTTGCCTGTGAATGTGGAGTTGGTGGCATGTGAAACCCGCATGTGGAGCATTCGTTTGTGTGGGATGCTCACGAAGCTTCATTTCAGTCCTAGGTACTCAAAGGGCACTAAGCATAGAGTGTGAAAACTGAGTTTCCTTGAGAGCTGCTTGGAAGCCTGATGGTGTGTGAAGTTAGTGAGCCAAATGGAGTTGTTCTCCCACAAGAACCACTCGGCTGATCCTTCTTCAATATGCCCTTCACCAACATGCAGTGTTTCCTTGATTGAATTAGCTCTCACACCAATATTTGCGTCTAGACCCTTCCCATTGAGGGCTATCTGAAAATGGCTGTGGCGCTGAAGTTGCCTGAGAATGTGGAGTTGGTGGCATGTGAAACCCGCATGTGGAGCATTCGTTTGTGTGGGATGCTCTACCAGGTTCATTCCTAGATAATGCACTCAAAGGGCACTAAGCATAGAGTGTGAAAACTGAGTTTCCTTGAGAGCTGCTTGGAAGCCTGATGGTGTGTGAAGTTAGTGAGCCAAATGGAGTTGTTCTCCCACAAGAACCACTCGGCTGATCCTTCTTCAATATGCCCTTCACCAACATGCAGTGTTTCCTTGATTGAATTAGCTCTCACACCAATATTTGCGTCTAGAGCCTTTGCATTGAGGGCTATCTGAAAACGGCTGTGGCGCTGAAGTTGCCTGAGAATGTGGAGTTGGTGGCATGTGAAACCCGCATGTGGAGCATTCGTTTGTGTGGGATGCTCTACCAGGTTCATTCCTAGATAATGCACTCAAAGGGCACTAAGCCTAGAGTGTGAAAGCTGAGTTTCCTTGAGAGCTGCTTGGAAGTCTGATGGTGTGTGAAGTTAGTGAGCCAAATGGAGTTGTTCTCCCACAAGAACCACTCGGCTGATCCTTCTTCAATATGCCCTTCACCAACATGCAGTGTTTCCTTGATTGAATTAGCTCTCACACCAATATTTGCGTCTAGAGCCTTTGCATTGAGGGCTATCTGAAAACGGCTGTGGCGCTGAAGTTGCCTGTGAATGTGGAGTTGGTGGCATGTGAAACCCGCATGTGGAGCATTCGTTTGTGTGGGATGCTCTACCAGGTTCATTCCTAGATAATGCACTCAAAGGGCACTAAGCATAGAGTGTGAAAACTGAGTTTCCTTGAGAGCTGCTTGGAAGCCTGATGGTGTGTGAAGTTAGTGAGCCAAATGGAGTTGTTCTCCCACAAGAACCACTCGGCTGATCCTTCTTCAATATGCCCTTCACCAACATGCAATGTTTCCTTGATTGAATTAGCTCTCACACCAATATTTGCGTCTAGACCCTTTGCATTGAGGGCTATCTGAAAATGGCTGTGGCGCTGAAGTTGCCTGTGAATGTGGAGTTGGTGGCATGTGAAACCCGCATGTGGAGCATTCGTTTGTGTGGGATGCTCTACCAGGTTCATTCCTAGATAATGCACTCAAAGGGCACTAAGCATAGAGTGTGAAAACTGAGTTTCCTTGAGAGCTGCTTGGAAGCCTGATGGTGTGTGAAGTTAGTGAGCCAAATGGAGTTGTTCTCCCACAAGAACCACTCGGCTGATCCTTCTTCAATATGCCCTTCACCAACATGCAGTGTTTCCTTGATTGAATTAGCTCTCACACCAATATTTGCGTCTAGAGCCTTTGCATTGAGGGCTATCTGAAAATGGCTGTGGCGCTGAAGTTGCCTGTGAATGTGGAGTTGGTGGCATGTGAAACCCGCATGTGGAGCATTCGTTTGTGTGGGATGCTCACCAAGCTTCATTTCAGTCCTAGGTACACAAAGGGCACTAAGCATAGAGTGTGAAAACTGAGTTTCCTTGAGAGCTGCTTGGAAGCCTGATGGTGTGTGAAGTTAGTGAGCCAAATGGAGTTGTTCTCCCACAAGAACCACTCGGCTGATCCTTCTTCAATATGCCCTTCACCAACATGCAGTGTTTCCTTGATTGAATTAGCTCTCACACCAATATTTGCGTCTAGAGCCTTTGCATTGAGGGCTATCTGAAAACGGCTGTGGCGCTGAAGTTGCCTGAGAATGTGGAGTTGGTGGCATGTGAAACCCGCATGTGGAGCATTCGTTTGTGTGGGATGCTCTACCAGGTTCATTCCTAGATAATGCACTCAAAGGGCACTAAGCATAGAGTGTGAAAACTGAGTTTCCTTGAGAGCTGCTTGGAAGCCTGATGGTGTGTGAAGTTAGTGAGCCAAATGGAGTTGTTCTCCCACAAGAACCACTCGGCTGATCCTTCTTCAATATGCCCTTCACCAACATGCAGTGTTTCCTTGATTGAATTAGCTCTCACACCAATATTTGCATCTAGAGCCTTAGCATTGAGGGCTATCTGAAAATGGCTGTGGCGCTGAAGTTGCCTGAGAATGTGGAGTTGGTGGCATGTGAAACCCGCATGTGGAGCATTCGTTTGTGTGGGATGCTCTACCAGGTTCATTCCTAGATAATGCACTCAAAGGGCACTAAGCATAGAGTGTGAAAACTGAGTTTCCTTGAGAGCTGCTTGGAAGCCTGATGGTGTGTGAGGTTAGTGAGCCAAATGGAGTTGTTCTCCCACAAGAACCACTCGGCTGATCCTTCTTCAATATGCCCTTCACCAACATGCAGTGTTTCCTTGATTGAATTAGCTCTCACACCAATATTTGCGTCTAGACCCTTCGCATTGAGGGCTATCTGAAAACGTCTGTGGCGCTGAAGTTGCCTGTGAATGTGGAGTTGGTGGCATGTGAAACCCGCATGTGGAGCATTCGTTTGTGTGGGATGCTCTACCAGGTTCATTCCTAGATAATGCACTCAAAGGGCACTAAGCATAGAGTGTGAAAACTGAGTTTCCTTGAGAGCTGCTTGGAAGCCTGATGGTGTGTGAAGTTAGTGAGCCAAATGGAGTTGTTCTCCCACAAGAACCACTCGGCTGATCCTTCTTCAATATGCCCTTCACCAACATGCAGTGTTTCCTTGATTGAATTAGCTCTCACACCAATATTTGCGTCTAGACCCTTCGCATTGAGGGCTATCTGAAAATGGCTGTGGCGCTGAAGTTGCCTGTGAATGTGGAGTTGGTGGCATGTGAAACCCGCACGTGGAGCATTCGTTTGTGTGGGATGCTCTACCAGGTTCATTCCTAGATAATGCACTCAAAGGGCACTAAGCATAGAGTGTGAAAACTGAGTTTCCTTGAGAGCTGCTTGGAAGCCTGATGGTGTGTGAGGTTAGTGAGCCAAATGGAGTTGTTCTCCCACAAGAACCACTCGGCTGATCCTTCTTCAATATGCCCTTCACCAACATGCAGTGTTTCCTTGATTGAATTAGCTCTCACACCAATATTTGCGTCTAGACCCTTCGCATTGAGGGCTATCTGAAAACGTCTGTGGCGCTGAAGTTGCCTGTCAATGTGGAGTTGGTGGCATGTGAAACCCGCATGTGGAGCATTCGTTTGTGTGGGATGCTCTACCAGGTTCATTCCTAGATAATGCACTCAAAGGGCACTAAGCATAGAGTGTGAAAACTGAGTTTCCTTGAGAGCTGCTTGGAAGCCTGATGGTGTGTGAAGTTAGTGAGCCAAATGGAGTTGTTCTCCCACAAGAACCACTCGGCTGATCCTTCTTCAATATGCCCTTCACCAACATGCAGTGTTTCCTTGATTGAATTAGCTCTCACACCAATATTTGCGTCTAGACCCTTCGCATTGAGGGCTATCTGAAAATTGCTGTGGCGCTGAAGTTGCCTGTCAATGTGGAGTTGGTGGCATGTGAAACCCGCATGTGGAGCATTCGTTTGTGTGGGATGCTCTACCAGGTTCATTCCTAGATAATGCACTCAAAGGGCACTAAGCATAGAGTGTGAAAACTGAGTTTCCTTGAGAGCTGCTTGGAAGCCTGATGGTGTGTGAAGTTAGTGAGCCAAATGGAGTTGTTCTCCCACAAGAACCACTCGGCTGATCCTTCTTCAATATGCCCTTCACCAACATGCAGTGTTTCCTTGATTGAATTAGCTCTCACACCAATATTTGCATCTAGAGCCTTAGCATTGAGGGCTATCTGAAAATGGCTGTGGCGCTGAAGTTGCCTGAGAATGTGGAGTTGGTGGCATGTGAAACCCGCATGTGGAGCATTCGTTTGTGTGGGATGCTCTACCAGGTTCATTCCTAGATAATGCACTCAAAGGGCACTAAGCATAGAGTGTGAAAACTGAGTTTCCTTGAGAGCTGCTTGGAAGCCTGATGGTGTGTGAGGTTAGTGAGCCAAATGGAGTTGTTCTCCCACAAGAACCACTCGGCTGATCCTTCTTCAATATGCCCTTCACCAACATGCAGTGTTTCCTTGATTGAATTAGCTCTCACACCAATATTTGCGTCTAGACCCTTCGCATTGAGGGCTATCTGAAAACGTCTGTGGCGCTGAAGTTGCCTGTCAATGTGGAGTTGGTGGCATGTGAAACCCGCATGTGGAGCATTCGTTTGTGTGGGATGCTCTACCAGGTTCATTCCTAGATAATGCACTCAAAGGGCACTAAGCATAGAGTGTGAAAACTGAGTTTCCTTGAGAGCTGCTTGGAAGCCTGATGGTGTGTGAAGTTAGTGAGCCAAATGGAGTTGTTCTCCCACAAGAACCACTCGGCTGATCCTTCTTCAATATGCCCTTCACCAACATGCAGTGTTTCCTTGATTGAATTAGCTCTCACACCAATATTTGCGTCTAGACCCTTCGCATTGAGGGCTATCTGAAAATGGCTGTGGCGCTGAAGTTGCCTGTGAATGTGGAGTTGGTGGCATGTGAAACCCGCACGTGGAGCATTCGTTTGTGTGGGATGCTCTACCAGGTTCATTCCTAGATAATGCACTCAAAGGGCACTAAGCATAGAGTGTGAAAACTGAGTTTCCTTGAGAGCTGCTTGGAAGCCTGATGGTGTGTGAGGTTAGTGAGCCAAATGGAGTTGTTCTCCCACAAGAACCACTCGGCTGATCCTTCTTCAATATGCCCTTCACCAACATGCAGTGTTTCCTTGATTGAATTAGCTCTCACACCAATATTTGCGTCTAGACCCTTCGCATTGAGGGCTATCTGAAAACGTCTGTGGCGCTGAAGTTGCCTGTCAATGTGGAGTTGGTGGCATGTGAAACCCGCATGTGGAGCATTCGTTTGTGTGGGATGCTCTACCAGGTTCATTCCTAGATAATGCACTCAAAGGGCACTAAGCATAGAGTGTGAAAACTGAGTTTCCTTGAGAGCTGCTTGGAAGCCTGATGGTGTGTGAAGTTAGTGAGCCAAATGGAGTTGTTCTCCCACAAGAACCACTCGGCTGATCCTTCTTCAATATGCCCTTCACCAACATGCAGTGTTTCCTTGATTGAATTAGCTCTCACACCAATATTTGCGTCTAGACCCTTCGCATTGAGGGCTATCTGAAAATTGCTGTGGCGCTGAAGTTGCCTGTCAATGTGGAGTTGGTGGCATGTGAAACCCGCATGTGGAGCATTCGTTTGTGTGGGATGCTCTACCAGGTTCATTCCTAGATAATGCACTCAAAGGGCACTAAGCATAGTGTGTGAAAACTGAATTTCCTTGAGAGCTGCTTGGAAGCCTGATGGTGTGTGAAGTTAGTGAGCCAAATGGAGTTGTTCTCCCACAAGAACCACTCGGCTGATCCTTCTTCAATATGCCCTTCACCAACATGCAGTGTTTCCTTGATTGAATTAGCTCTCACACCAATATTTGCGTCTAGAGCCTTTGCATTGAGGGCTATCTGAAAATGGCTGTGGAACTGAAGTTGCCTGTGAATGTGGAGTTGGTGGCATGTGAAACCCGCATGTGGAGCATTCGTTTGTGTGGGATGCTGACCAAGCTTCATTTCAGTCCTAGGTACTCAAAGGGCACTAAGCATAGAGTGTGAAAACTGAGTTTCCTTGAGAGCTGCTTGGAAGCCTGATGGTGTGTGAAGTTAGTGAGCCAAATGGAGTTGTTCTCCCACAAGAACCACTCGGCTGATCCTTCTTCAATATGCCCTTCACCAACATGCAGTGTTTCCTTGATTGAATTAGCTCTCACACCAATATTTGCGTCTAGAGCCTTTGCATTGAGGGCTATCTGAAAACGGCTGTGGCGCTGAAGTTGCCTGAGAATGTGGAGTTGGTGGCATGTGAAACCCGCATGTGGAGCATTCGTTTGTGTGGGATGCTCTACCAGGTTCATTCCTAGATAATGCACTCAAAGGGCACTAAGCATAGAGTGTGAAAACTGAGTTTCCTTGAGAGCTGCTTGGAAGCCTGATGGTGTGTGAAGTTAGTGAGCCAAATGGAGTTGTTCTCCCACAAGAACCACTCGTCTGATCCTTCTTCAATATGCCCTTCACCAACATGCAGTGTTTCCTTGATTGAATTAGCTCTCACACCAATATTTGCGTCTAGAGCCTTTGCATTGAGGGCTATCTGAAAACGGCTGTGGCGCTGAAGTTGCCTGAGAATGTGGAGTTGGTGGCATGTGAAACCCGCATGTGGAGCATTCGTTTGTGTGGGATGCTCTACCAGGTTCATTCCTAGATAATGCACTCAAAGGGCACTAAGCCTAGAGTGTGAAAGCTGAGTTTCCTTGAGAGCTGCTTGGAAGTCTGATGGTGTGTGAAGTTAGTGAGCCAAATGGAGTTGTTCTCCCACAAGAACCACTCGGCTGATCCTTCTTCAATATGCCCTTCACCAACATGCAGTGTTTCCTTGATTGAATTAGCTCTCACACCAATATTTGCGTCTAGAGCCTTTGCATTGAGGGCTATCTGAAAACGGCTGTGGCGCTGAAGTTGCCTGTGAATGTGGAGTTGGTGGCATGTGAAACCCGCATGTGGAGCATTCGTTTGTGTGGGATGCTCTACCAGGTTCATTCCTAGATAATGCACTCAAAGGGCACTAAGCATAGAGTGTGAAAACTGAGTTTCCTTGAGAGCTGCTTGGAAGCCTGATGGTGTGTGAAGTTAGTGAGCCAAATGGAGTTGTTCTCCCACAAGAACCACTCGGCTGATCCTTCTTCAATATGCCCTTCACCAACATGCAATGTTTCCTTGATTGAATTAGCTCTCACACCAATATTTGCGTCTAGACCCTTTGAATTGAGGGCTATCTGAAAATGGCTGTGGCGCTGAAGTTGCCTGTGAATGTGGAGTTGGTGGCATGTGAAACCCGCATGTGGAGCATTCGTTTGTGTGGGATGCTCTACCAGGTTCATTCCTAGATAATGCACTCAAAGGGCACTAAGCATAGAGTGTGAAAACTGAGTTTCCTTGAGAGCTGCTTGGAAGCCTGATGGTGTGTGAAGTTAGTGAGCCAAATGGAGTTGTTCTCCCACAAGAACCACTCGGCTGATCCTTCTTCAATATGCCCTTCACCAACATGCAGTGTTTCCTTGATTGAATTAGCTCTCACACCAATATTTGCGTCTAGAGCCTTTGCATTGAGGGCTATCTGAAAATGGCTGTGGCGCTGAAGTTGCCCTGTGAATGTGGAGTTGGTGGCATGTGAAACCCGCATGTGGAGCATTCGTTTGTGTGGGATGCTCTACCAGGTTCATTCCTAGATAATGCACTCAAAGGGCACTAAGCATAGAGTGTGAAAACTGAGTTTCCTTGAGAGCTGCTTGGAAGCCTGATGGTGTGTGAAGTTAGTGAGCCAAATGGAGTTGTTCTCCCACAAGAACCACTCGGCTGATCCTTCTTCAATATGCCCTTCACCAACATGCAGTGTTTCCTTGATTGAATTAGCTCTCACACCAATATTTGCGTCTAGACCCTTCGCATTGAGGGCTATCTGAAAATTGCTGTGGCGCTGAAGTTGCCTGTGAATGTGGAGTTGGTGGCATGTGAAACCCGCATGTGGAGCATTCGTTTGTGTGGGATGCTCACCAAGCTTCATTTCAGTCCTAGGTACACAAAGGGCACTAAGCATAGAGTGTGAAAACTGAGTTTCCTTGAGAGCTGCTTGGAAGCCTGATGGTGTGTGAAGTTAGTGAGCCAAATGGAGTTGTTCTCCCACAAGAACCACTCGGCTGATCCTTCTTCAATATGCCCTTCACCAACATGCAGTGTTTCCTTGATTGAATTAGCTCTCACACCAATATTTGCATCTAGAGCCTTAGCATTGAGGGCTATCTGAAAACGGCTGTGGCGCGGAAGTTGCCTGTGAATGTGGAGTTGGTGGCATGTGAAACCCGCATGTGGAGCATTCGTTTGTGTGGGATGCTCTACCAGGTTCATTCCTAGATAATGCACTCAAAGGGCACTAAGCATAGAGTGTGAAAACTGAGTTTCCTTGAGAGCTGCTTGGAAGCCTGATGGTGTGTGAAGTTAGTGAGCCAAATGGAGTTGTTCTCCCACAAGAACCACTCGGCTGATCCTTCTTCAATATGCCCTTCACCAACATGCAGTGTTTCCTTGATTGAATTAGCTCTCACACCAATATTTGCGTCTAGAGCCTTTGCATTGAGGGCTATCTGAAAACGGCTGTGGCGCTGAAGTTGCCTGAGAATGTGGAGTTGGTGCCATGTGAAACCCGCATGTGGAGCATTCGTTTGTGTGGGATGCTCTACCAGGTTCATTCCTAGATAATGCACTCAAAGGGCACTAAGCATAGAGTGTGAAAACTGAGTTTCCTTGAGAGCTGCTTGGAAGCCTGATGGTGTGTGAAGTTAGTGAGCCAAATGGAGTTGTTCTCCCACAAGAACCACTCGGCTGATCCTTCTTCAATATGCCCTTCACCAACATGCAGTGTTTCCTTGATTGAATTAGCTCTCACACCAATATTTGCGTCTAGACCCTTCGCATTGAGGGCTATCTGAAAACGGCTGTGGCGCTGAAGTTGCCTGAGAATGTGGAGTTGGTGGCATGTGAAACCCGCATGTGGAGCATTCGTTTGTGTGGGATGCTCTACCAGGTTCATTCCTAGATAATGCACTCAAAGGGCACTAAGCATAGAGTGTGAAAACTGAGTTTCCTTGAGAGCTGCTTGGAAGCCTGATGGTGTGTGAAGTTAGTGAGCCAAATGGAGTTGTTCTCCCACAAGAACCACTCGGCTGATCCTTCTTCAATATGCCCTTCACCAACATGCAGTGTTTCCTTGATTGAATTAGCTCTCACACCAATATTTGCGTCTAGACCCTTCGCATTGAGGGCTATCTGAAAACGTCTGTGGCGCTGAAGTTGCCTGTGAATGTGGAGTTGGTGGCATGTGAAACCCGCATGTGGAGCATTCGTTTGTGTGGGATGCTCTACCAGGTTCATTCCTAGATAATGCACTCAAAGGGCACTAAGCATAGAGTGTGAAAACTGAGTTTCCTTGAGAGCTGCTTGGAAGCCTGATGGTGTGTGAAGTTAGTGAGCCAAATGGAGTTGTTCTCCCACAAGAACCACTCGGCTGATCCTTCTTCAATATGCCCTTCAGCAACATGCAGTGTTTCCTTGATTGAATTAGCTCTCACACCAATATTTGCGTCTAGACCCTTCGCATTGAGGGCAATCTGAAAATTGCTGTGGCGCTGAAGTTGCCTGTCAATGTGGAGTTGGTGGCATGTGAAACCCGCATGTGGAGCATTCGTTTGTGTGGGATGCTCTACCAGGTTCATTCCTAGATAATGCACTCAAAGGGCACTAAGCATAGAGTGTGAAAACTGAGTTTCCTTGAGAGCTGCTTGGAAGCCTGATGGTGTGTGAAGTTAGTGAGCCAAATGGAGTTGTTCTCCCACAAGAACCACTCGGCTGATCCTTCTTCAATATGCCCTTCACCAACATGCAGTGTTTCCTTGATTGAATTAGCTCTCACACCAATATTTGCGTCTAGACCCTTCGCATTGAGGGCTATCTGAAAATGGCTGTGGCGCTGAAGTTGCCTGAGAATGTGGAGTTGGTGGCATGTGAAACCCGCATGTGGAGTATTCGTTTGTGTGGGATGCTCTTCCAGGTTCATTCCTAGATAATGCACTCAAAGGGCACTAAGCATAGTGTGTGAAAACTGAATTTCCTTGAGAGCTGCTTGGAAGCCTGATGGTGTGTGAAGTTAGTGAGCCAAATGGAGTTGTTCTCCCACAAGAACCACTCGGCTGATCCTTCTTCAATATGCCCTTCACCAACATGCAGTGTTTCCTTGATTGAATTAGCTCTCACACCAATATTTGCGTCTAGAGCCTTTGCATTGAGGGCTATCTGAAAATGGCTGTGGAACTGAAGTTGCCTGTCAATGTGGAGTTGGTGGCATGTGAAACCCGCATGTGGAGCATTCGTTTGTGTGGGATGCTGACCAAGCTTCATTTCAGTCCTAGGTACTCAAAGGGCACTAAGCATAGAGTGTGAAAACTGAGTTTCCTTGAGAGCTGCTTGGAAGCCTGATGGTGTGTGAAGTTAGTGAGCCAAATGGAGTTGTTCTCCCACAAGAACCACTCGGCTGATCCTTCTTCAATATGCCCTTCACCAACATGCAGTGTTTCCTTGATTGAATTAGCTCTCACACCAATATTTGCGTCTAGAGCCTTTGCATTGAGGGCTATCTGAAAACGGCTGTGGCGCTGAAGTTGCCTGAGAATGTGGAGTTGGTGGCATGTGAAACCCGCATGTGGAGCATTCGTTTGTGTGGGATGCTCTACCAGGTTCATTCCTAGATAATGCACTCAAAGGGCACTAAGCATAGAGTGTGAAAACTGAGTTTCCTTGAGAGCTGCTTGGAAGCCTGATGGTGTGTGAAGTTAGTGAGCCAAATGGAGTTGTTCTCCCACAAGAACCACTCGTCTGATCCTTCTTCAATATGCCCTTCACCAACATGCAGTGTTTCCTTGATTGAATTAGCTCTCACACCAATATTTGCGTCTAGAGCCTTTGCATTGAGGGCTATCTGAAAACGGCTGTGGCGCTGAAGTTGCCTGAGAATGTGGAGTTGGGGGCATGTGAAACCCGCATGTGGAGCATTCGTTTGTGTGGGATGCTCTACCAGGTTCATCCCTAGATAATGCACTCAAAGGGCACTAAGCATAGAGTGTGAAAACTGAGTTTCCTTGAGAGCTGCTTGGAAGCCTGATGGTGTGTGAAGTTAGTGAGCCAAATGGAGTTGTTCTCCCACAAGAACCACTCGGCTGATCCTTCTTCAATATGCCCTTCACCAACATGCAGTGTTTCCTTGATTGAATTAGCTCTCACACCAATATTTGCGTCTAGAGCCTTTGCATTGAGGGCTATCTGAAAACGGCTGTGGCGCTGAAGTTGCCTGAGAATGTGGAGTTGGTGGCATGTGAAACCCGCATGTGGAGCATTCGTTTGTGTGGGATGCTCTACCAGGTTCATTCCTAGATAATGCACTCAAAGGGCACTAAGCATAGAGTGTGAAAACTGAGTTTCCTTGAGAGCTGCTTGGAAGCCTGATGGTGTGTGAAGTTAGTGAGCCAAATGGAGTTGTTCTCCCACAAGAACCGCTCGTCTGATCCTTCTTCAATATGCCCTTCACCAACATGCAGTGTTTCCTTGATTGAATTAGCTCTCACACCAATATTTGCATCTAGAGCCTTTGCATTGAGGGCTATCTGAAAACGGCTGTGGTGCTGAAGTTGCCTGTGAATGTGGAGTTGGTGGCATGTGAAACCCGCATGTGGAGCATTCGTTTGTGTGGGATGCTCTACCAGGTTCATCCCTAGATAATGCACTCAAAGGGCACTAAGCATAGAGTGTGAAAACTGAGTTTCCTTGAGAGCTGCTTGGAAGCCTGATGGTGTGTGAAGTTAGTGAGCCAAATGGAGTTGTTCTCCCACAAGAACCACTCGGCTGATCCTTCTTCAATATGCCCTTCACCAACATGCAGTGTTTCCTTGATTGAATTAGCTCTCACACCAATATTTGCGTCTAGACCCTTCGCATTGAGGGCTATCTGAAAACGGCTGTGGCGCTGAAGTTGCCTGAGAATGTGGAGTTGGTGGCATGTGAAACCCGCATGTGGAGCATTCGTTTGTGTGGGATGCTCTACCAGGTTCATTCCTAGATAATGCACTCAAAGGGCACTAAGCATAGAGTGTGAAAACTGAGTTTCCTTGAGAGCTGCTTGGAAGCCTGATGGTGTGTGAAGTTAGTGAGCCAAATGGAGTTGTTCTCCCACAAGAACCACTCGGCTGATCCTTCTTCAATATGCCCTTCACCAACATGCAGTGTTTCCTTGATTGAATTAGCTCTCACACCAATATTTGCGTCTAGACCCTTCGCATTGAGGGCTATCTGAAAACGTCTGTGGCGCTGAAGTTGCCTGTCAATGTGGAGTTGGTGGCATGTGAAACCCGCATGTGGAGTATTCGTTTGTGTGGGATGCTCTACCAGGTTCATTCCTAGATAATGCACTCAAAGGGCACTAAGCATAGAGTGTGAAAACTGAGTTTCCTTGAGAGCTGCTTGGAAGCCTGATGGTGTGTGAAGTTAGTGAGCCAAATGGAGTTGTTCTCCCACAAGAACCACTCGGCTGATCCTTCTTCAATATGCCCTTCACCAACATGCAGTGTTTCCTTGATTGAATTAGCTCTCACACCAATATTTGCGTCTAGAGCCTTTGCATTGAGGGCTATCTGAAAACGGCTGTGGCGCTGAAGTTGCCTGTGAATGTGGAGTTGGTGGCATGTGAAACCCGCATGTGGAGCATTCGTTTGTGTGGGATGCTCTACCAGGTTCATTCCTAGATAATGCACTCAAAGGGCACTAAGCATAGAGTGTGAAAACTGAGTTTCCTTGAGAGCTGCTTGGAAGCCTGATGGTGTGTGAAGTTAGTGAGCCAAATGGAGTTGTTCTCCCACAAGAACCACTCGGCTGATCCTTCTTCAATATGCCCTTCACCAACATGCAGTGTTTCCTTGATTGAATTAGCTCTCACACCAATATTTGCGTCTAGACCCTTCGCATTGAGGGCTATCTGAAAACGGCTGTGGCGCTGAAGTTGCCTGAGAATGTGGAGTTGGGGGCATGTGAAACCCGCATGTGGAGCATTCGTTTGTGTGGGATGCTCTACCAGGTTCATCCCTAGATAATGCACTCAAAGGGCACTAAGCATAGAGTGTGAAAACTGAGTTTCCTTGAGAGCTGCTTGGAAGCCTGATGGTGTGTGAAGTTAGTGAGCCAAATGGAGTTGTTCTCCCACAAGAACCACTCGGCTGATCCTTCTTCAATATGCCCTTCACCAACATGCAGTGTTTCCTTGATTCAATTAGCTCTCACACCAATATTTGCGTCTAGAGCCTTTGCATTGAGGGCTATCTGAAAACGGCTGTGGCGCTGAAGTTGCCTGAGAATGTGGAGTTGGTGGCATGTGAAACCCGCATGTGGAGCATTCGTTTGTGTGGGATGCTCTACCAGGTTCATTCCTAGATAATGCACTCAAAGGGCACTAAGCATAGAGTGTGAAAACTGAGTTTCCTTGAGAGCTGCTTGGAAGCCTGATGGTGTGTGAAGTTAGTGAGCCAAATGGAGTTGTTCTCCCACAAGAACCGCTCGTCTGATCCTTCTTCAATATGCCCTTCACCAACATGCAGTGTTTCCTTGATTGAATTAGCTCTCACACCAATATTTGCATCTAGAGCCTTTGCATTGAGGGCTATCTGAAAACGGCTGTGGTGCTGAAGTTGCCTGAGAATGTGGAGTTGGTGGCATGTGAAACCCGCATGTGGAGCATTCGTTTGTGTGGGATGCTCTACCAGGTTCATCCCTAGATAATGCACTCAAAGGGCACTAAGCATAGAGTGTGAAAACTGAGTTTCCTTGAGAGCTGCTTGGAAGCCTGATGGTGTGTGAAGTTAGTGAGCCAAATGGAGTTGTTCTCCCACAAGAACCACTCGTCTGATCCTTCTTCAATATGCCCTTCACCAACATGCAGTGTTTCCTTGATTGAATTAGCTCTCACACCAATATTTGCGTCTAGAGCCTTTGCATTGAGGGCTATCTGAAAATGGCTGTGGAACTGAAGTTGCCTGTGAATGTGGAGTTGGTGGCATGTGAAACCCGCATGTGGAGCATTCGTTTGTGTGGGATGCTCACCAAGCTTCATTTCAGTCCTAGGTACTCAAAGGGCACTAAGCATAGAGTGTGAAAACTGAGTTTCCTTGAGAGCTGCTTGGAAGCCTGATGGTGTGTGAAGTTAGTGAGCCAAATGGAGTTGTTCTCCCACAAGAACCACTCGGCTGATCCTTCTTCAATATGCCCTTCACCAACATGCAGTGTTTCCTTGATTGAATTAGCTCTCACACCAATATTTGCGTCTAGAGCCTTTGCATTGAGGGCTATCTGAAAACGGCTGTGGCGCTGAAGTTGCCTGTGAATGTGGAGTTGGTGGCATGTGAAACCCGCATGTGGAGCATTCGTTTGTGTGGGATGCTCTACCAGGTTCATTCCTAGATAATGCACTGAAAGGGCACTAAGCATAGAGTGTGAAAACTGAGTTTCCTTGAGAGCTGCTTGGAAGCCTGATGGTGTGTGAAGTTAGTGAGCCAAATGGAGTTGTTCTCCCACAAGAACCACTCGGCTGATCCTTCTTCAATATGCCCTTCACCAACATGCAGTGTTTCCTTGATTGAATTAGCTCTCACACCAATATTTGCGTCTAGAGCCTTTGCATTGAGGGCTATCTGAAAACGGCTGTGGCGCTGAAGTTGCCTGAGAATGTGGAGTTGGTGGCATGTGAAACCCGCATGTGGAGCATTCGTTTGTGTGGGATGCTCTACCAGGTTCATTCCTAGATAATGCACTCAAAGGGCACTAAGCCTAGAGTGTGAAAGCTGAGTTTCCTTGAGAGCTGCTTGGAAGCCTGATGGTGTGTGAAGTTAGTGAGCCAAATGGAGTTGTTCTCCCACAAGAACCACTCGGCTGATCCTTCTTCAATATGCCCTTCACCAACATGCAGTGTTTCCTTGATTGAATTAGCTCTCACACCAATATTTGCATCTAGAGCCTTTGCATTGAGTGCTATCTGAAAACGGCTGTGGCGCTGAAGTTGCCTGTGAATGTGGAGTTGGTGGCATGTGAAACCCGCATGTGGAGCATTCGTTTGTGTGGGATGCTCTACCAGGTTCATCCCTAGATAATGCACTCAAAGGGCACTAAGCATAGAGTGTGAAAACTGAGTTTCCTTGAGAGCTGCTTGGAAGCCTGATGGTGTGTGAAGTTAGTGAGCCAAATGGAGTTGTTCTCCCACAAGAACCACTCGGCTGATCCTTCTTCAATATGCCCTTCACCAACATGCAGTGTTTCCTTGATTGAATTAGCTCTCACACCAATATTTGCGTCTAGAGCCTTTGCATTGAAGGCTATCTGAAAACGGCTGTGGCGCTGAAGTTGCCTTGAATGTGGAGTTGGTGGCATGTGAAACCCGCATGTGGAGCATTCGTTTGTGTGGGATGCTCTACCAGGTTCATCCCTAGATAATGCACTCAAAGGGCACTAAGCATAGAGTGTGAAAACTGAGTTAGCTTGATAGATGCTTGGAAGCCTGATGGTGTGTGAAGTTAGTGAGCCAAATGGAGTTGTTCTCCCACAAGAACCACTCGGCTGATCCTTCTTCAATATGCTCTTCACCAACATGCAGTGTTTCCTTGATTGAATTAGCTCTCACACCAATATTTGCGTCTAGAGCCTTTGCATTGAGGGCTATGTGAAAACGGCTGTGGCGCTGAAGTTGCCTGAGAATGTGGAGTTGGTGGCATGTGAAACCCGCATGTGGAGCATTCGTTTGTGTGGGATGCTCTACCAGGTTCATTCCTAGATAATGCACTCAAAGGGCACTAAGCCTAGAGTGTGAAAGCTGAGTTTCCTTGAGAGCTGCTTGGAAGCCTGATGGTGTGTGAAGTTAGTGAGCCAAATGGAGTTGTTCTCCCACAAGAACCACTCGGCTGATCCTTCTTCAATATGCCCTTCACCAACATGCAGTGTTTCCTTGATTGAATTAGCTCTCACACCAATATTTGCATCTAGAGCCTTTGCATTGAGTGCTATCTGAAAACGGCTGTGGCGCTGAAGTTGCCTGTGAATGTGGAGTTGGTGGCATGTGAAACCCGCATGTGGAGCATTCGTTTGTGTGGGATGCTCTACCAGGTTCATCCCTAGATAATGCACTCAAAGGGCACTAAGCATAGAGTGTGAAAACTGAGTTTCCTTGAGAGCTGCTTGGAAGCCTGATGGTGTGTGAAGTTAGTGAGCCAAATGGAGTTGTTCTCCCACAAGAACCACTCGGCTGATCCTTCTTCAATATGCCCTTCACCAACATGCAGTGTTTCCTTGATTGAATTAGCTCTCACACCAATATTTGCGTCTAGAGCCTTTGCATTGAAGGCTATCTGAAAACGGCTGTGGCGCTGAAGTTGCCTTGAATGTGGAGTTGGTGGCATGTGAAACCCGCATGTGGAGCATTCGTTTGTGTGGGATGCTCTACCAGGTTCATCCCTAGATAATGCACTCAAAGGGCACTAAGCATAGAGTGTGAAAACTGAGTTAGCTTGATAGATGCTTGGAAGCCTGATGGTGTGTGAAGTTAGTGAGCCAAATGGAGTTGTTCTCCCACAAGAACCACTCGGCTGATCCTTCTTCAATATGCTCTTCACCAACATGCAGTGTTTCCTTGATTGAATTAGCTCTCACACCAATATTTGCGTCTAGAGCCTTTGCATTGAGGGCTATCTGAAAACGGCTGTGGCGCTGAAGTTGCCTGAGAATGTGGAGTTGGTGGCATGTGAAACCCGCATGTGGAGCATTCGTTTGTGTGGGATGCTCTACCAGGTTCATTCCTAGATAATGCACTGAAAGGGCACTAAGCATAGAGTGTGAAAACTGAGTTTCCTTGAGAGCTGCTTGGAAGCCTGATGGTGTGTGAAGTTAGTGAGCCAAATGGAGTTGTTCTCCCACAAGAACCACTCGGCTGATCCTTCTTCAATATGCCCTTCACCAACATGCAGTGTTTCCTTGATTGAATTAGCTCTCACACCAATATTTGCGTCTAGAGCCTTTGCATTGAGGGCTATCTGAAAACGGCTGTGGCGCTGAAGTTGCCTGTCAATGTGGAGTTGGTGGCATGTGAAACCCGCATGTGGAGCATTCGTTTGTGTGGGATGCTCTACCAGGTTCATTCCTAGATAATGCACTCAAAGGGCACTAAGCATAGAGTGTGAAAACTGAGTTTCCTTGAGAGCTGCTTGGAAGCCTGATGGTGTGTGAAGTTAGTGAGCCAAATGGAGTTGTTCTCCCACAAGAACCACTCGGCTGATCCTTCTTCAATATGCCCTTCACCAACATGCAGTGTTTCCTTGATTGAATTAGCTCTCACACCAATATTTGCGTCTAGACCCTTTGCATTGAGGGCTATCTGAAAACGGCTGTGGCGCTGAAGTTGCCTGTGAATGTGGAGTTGGTGGCATGTGAAACCCGCATGTGGAGCATTCGTTTGTGTGGGATGCTCTACCAGGTTCATTCCTAGATATTGCACTCAAAGGGCACTAAGCATAGAGTGTGAAAACTGAGTTGCCTTGAGAGCTGCTTGGAAGCCTGATGGTGTGTGAAGTTAGTGAACCAAATGGAGTTGTTCTCCCACAAGAACCACTCGGCTGATCCTTCTTCAATATGCCCTTCACCAACATGCAGTGTTTCCTTGATTGAATTAGCTCTCACACCAATATTTGCGTCTAGACCCTTCGCATTGAGGGCTATCTGAAAATTGCTGTGGCGCTGAAGTTGCCTGTCAATGTGGAGTTGGTGGCATGTGAAACCCGCATGTGGAGCATTCGTTTGTGTGGGATGCTCTACCAGGTTCATTCCTAGATAATGCACTCAAAGGGCACTAAGCATAGAGTGTGAAAACTGAGTTTCCTTGAGAGCTGCTTGGAAGCCTGATGGTGTGTGAAGTTAGTGAGCCAAATGGAGTTGTTCTCCCACAAGAACCACTCGGCTGATCCTTCTTCAATATGCCCTTCACCAACATGCAGTGTTTCCTTGATTGAATTAGCTCTCACACCAATATTTGCGTCTAGAGCCTTTGCATTGAGGGCTATCTGAAAACGGCTGTGGCGCTGAAGTTGCCTGAGAATGGGGAGTTGGTGGCATGTGAAACCCGCATGTGGAGCATTCGTTTGTGTGGGATGCTCTACCAGGTTCATTCCTAGATAATGCACTCAAAGGGCACTAAGCATAGAGTGTGAAAACTGAGTTTCCTTGAGAGCTGCTTGGAAGCCTGATGGTGTGTGAAGTTAGTGAGCCAAATGGAGTTGTTCTCCCACAAGAACCACTCGGCTGATCCTTCTTCAATATGCCCTTCACCAACATGCAGTGTTTCCTTGATTGAATTAGCTCTCACACCAATATTTGCGTATAGAGCCTTTTCATTGAGGGCTATCTGAAAACGGCTGTGGCGCTGAAGTTGCCTGTCAATGTGGAGTTGGTGGCATGTGAAACCCGCATGTGGAGCATTCGTTTGTGTGGGATGCTCTACCAGGTTCATTCCTAGATAATGCACTCAAAGGGCACTAAGCATAGAGTGTGAAAACTGAGTTTCCTTGAGAGCTGCTTGGAAGCCTGATGGTGTGTGACGTTAGTGAGCCAAATGGAGTTGTTCTCCCACAAGAACCACTCGGCTGATCCTTCTTCAATATGCCCTTCACCAACATGCAGTGTTTCCTTGATTGAATTAGCTCTCACACCAATATTTGCGTCTAGAGCCTTTGCATTGAGGGCTATCTGAAAACGGCTGTGGCGGTGAAGTTGCCTTGAATGTGGAGTTGGTGGCATGTGAAACCCGCATGTGGAGCATTCGTTTGTGTGGGATGCTCTACCAGGTTCATTCCTAGATAATGCACTCAAAGGGCACTAAGCATAGAGTGTGAAAACTGAGTTTCCTTGAGAGCTGCTTGGAAGCCTGATGGTGTGTGAAGTTAGTGAGCCAAATGGAGTTGTTCTCCCACAAGAACCACTCGGCTGATCCTTCTTCAATATGCCCTTCACCAACATGCAGTGTTTCCTTGATTGAATTAGCTCTCACACCAATATTTGCGTCTAGACCCTTTGCATTGAGGGCTATCTGAAAACGGCGGTGGCGCTGAAGTTGCCTGTGAATGTGGAGTTGGTGGCATGTGAAACCCGCATGTGGAGCATTCGTTTGTGTGGGATGCTCTACCAGGTTCATTCCTAGATAATGCACTCAAAGGGCACTAAGCATAGAGTGTGAAAGCTGAGTTTCCTTGAGAGCTGCTTGGAAGCCTGATGGTGTGTGAAGTTAGTGAGCCAAATGGAGTTGTTCTCCCACAAGAACCACTCGGCTGATCCTTCTTCAATATGCCCTTCACCAACATGCAGTGTTTCCTTGATTGAATTAGCTCTCACACCAATATTTGCGTCTAGAGCCTTTGCATTGAGGGCTATCTGAAAACGGCTGTGGCGCTGAAGTTGCCTGAGAATGTGGAGTTGGTGGCATGTGAAACCCGCATGTGGAGCATTCGTTTGTGTGGGATGATCACCAAGCTTCATTTCAGTCCTAGGTACTCAAAGGGCACTAAGCATAGAGTGTGAAAACTGAGTTTCCTTGAGAGCTGCTTGGAAGCCTGATGGTGTGTGACGTTAGTGAGCCAAATGGAGTTGTTCTCCCACAAGAACCACTCGGCTGATCCTTCTTCAATATGCCCTTCACCAACATGCAGTGTTTCCTTGATTGAATTAGCTCTCACACCAATATTTGCGTCTAGAGCCTTTGCATTGAGGGCTATCTGAAAACGGCTGTGGCGCTGAAGTTGCCTGTGAATGTGGAGTTGGTGGCATGTGAAACCCGCATGTGGAGCATTCGTTTGTGTGGGATGCTCTACCAGGTTCATTCCTAGATGATGCACTCAAAGGGCACTAAGCATAGAGTGTGAAAACTGAGTTTCCTTGAGAGCTGCTTGGAAGCCTGATGGTGTGTGAAGTTAGTGAGCCAAATGGAGTTGTTCTCCCACAAGAACCACTCGGCTGATCCTTCTTCAATATGCCCTTCACCAACATGCAGTGTTTCCTTGATTGAATTAGCTCTCACACCAATATTTGCGTCTAGAGCCTTTGCATTGAGGGCTATCTGAAAATGGCTGTGGAACTGAAGTTGCCTGTGAATGTGGAGTTGGTGGCATGTGAAACCCGCATGTGGAGCATTCGTTTGTGTGGGATGCTCACCAAGCTTCATTTCAGTCCTAGGTACTCAAAGGGCACTAAGCATAGAGTGTGAAAACTGAGTTTCCTTGAGAGCTGCTTGGAAGCCTGATGGTGTGTGAAGTTAGTGAGCCAAATGGAGTTGTTCTCCCACAAGAACCACTCGGCTGATCCTTCTTCAATATGCCCTTCGCCAACATGCAGTGTTTCCTTGATTGAATTAGCTCTCACACCAATATTTGCGTCTAGAGCCTTTGCATTGAGGGCTATCTGAAAATGGCTGTGGAACTGAAGTTGCCTGTGAATGTGGAGTTGGTGGCATGTGAAACCCGCATGTGGAGCATTCGTTTGTGTGGGTTGCTCACCAAGCTTCATTTCAGTCCTAGGTACTCAAATTGCACTAAGCATAGAGTGTGAAAACTGAGTTTCCTTGAGAGCTGCTTGGAAGCCTGATGGTGTGTGAAGTTAGTGAGCCAAATGGAGTTGTTCTCCCACAAGAACCACTCGGCTGATCCTTCTTCAATATGCCCTTCACCAACATGCAGTGTTTCCTTGATTGAATTAGCTCTCACACCAATATTTGCGTCTAGACCCTTTGCATTGAGGGCTATCTGAAAATGGCTGTGGCGCTGAAGTTGCCTGAGAATGTGGAGTTGGTGGCATGTGAAACCCGCATGTGGAGCATTCGTTTGTGTGGGATGCTCTACCAGGTTCATCCCTAGATAATGCACTCAAAGGGCACTAAGCATAGAGTGTGAAAACTGAGTTTCCTTGAGAGCTGCTTGGAAGCCTGATGGTGTGTGAAGTTAGTGAGCCAAATGGAGTTGTTCTCCCACAAGAACCACTCGGCTGATCCTTCTTCAATATGCCCTTCACCAACATGCAGTGTTTCCTTGATTGAATTAGCTCTCACACCAATATTTGCGTCTAGAGCCTTTGCATTGAGGGCTATCTGAGAACGGCTGTGGCGCTGAAGTTGCCTGAGAATGTGGAGTTGGTGGCATGTGAAACCCGCATGTGGAGCATTCGTTTGTGTGGGATGCTCTACCAGGTTCATTCCTAGATACTGCACTCAAAGGGCACTAAGCATAGAGTGTGAAAACTGAGTTTCCTTGAGAGCTGCTTGGAAGCCTGATGGTGTGTGAAGTTAGTGAGCCAAATGGAGTTGTTCTCCCACAAGAACCACTCGGCTGATCCTTCTTCAATATGCCCTTCACCAACATGCAGTGTTTCCTTGATTGAATTAGCTCTCACACCAATATTTGCATCTAGAGCCTTTGCATTGAGGGCTATCTGAAAATGGCTGTGGCGCTGAAGTTGCCTGAGAATGTGGAGTTGGTGGCATGTGAAACCCGCATGTGGAGCATTCGTTTGTGTGGGATGCTCTACCAGGTTCATTCCTAGATAATGCACTCAAAGGGCACTAAGCCTAGAGTGTGAAAGCTGAGTTTCCTTGAGAGCTGCTTGGAAGCCTGATGGTGTGTGAAGTTAGTGAGCAAATGGAGTTGTTCTCCCACAAGAACCACTCGGCTGATCCTTCTTCAATATGCCCTTCACCAACATGCAGTGTTTCCTTGATTGAATTAGCTCTCACACCAATATTTGCATCTAGAGCCTTTGCATTGAGTGCTATCTGAAAACAGCTGTGGCGCTGAAGTTGCCTGTGAATGTGGAGTTGGTGGCATGTGAAACCCGCATGTGGAGCATTCGTTTGTGTGGGATGCTCTACAGGTTCATCCCTAGATAATGCACTCAAAGGGCACTAAGCATAGAGTGTGAAAACTGAGTTTCCTTGAGAGCTGCTTGGAAGCCTGATGGTGTGTGAAGTTAGTGAGCCAAATGGAGTTGTTTTCCCACAAGAACCACTCGGCTGATCCTTCTTCAATATGCCCTTCACCAACATGCAGTGTTTCCTTGATTGAATTAGCTCTCACACCAATATTTGCGTCTAGAGCCTTTGCATTGAGGGCTATCTGAAAACGGCTGTGCGCTGAAGTTGCCCTTGAATGTGGAGTTGGTGGCATGTGAAACCCGCATGTGGAGCATTCGTTGTGTGGGATGCTCTACCAGGTTCATTCCTAGATAATGCACTCAAAGGGCACTAAGCATAGAGTGTGAAAACTGAGTTTCCTTGAGAGCTGCTTGGAAGCCTGATGGTGTGTGAAGTTAGTGAGCCAAATGGAGTTGTTCTCCACAAGAACCACTCGGCTGATCCTTCTTCAATATGCCCTTCACCAACATGCAGTGTTTCCTTGATTGAATTAGCTCTCACACCAATATTTGCGTCTAGAGCCTTTGCATTGAGGGCTATCTGAAAACGGCTGTGGCGCTGAAGTTGCCTGTCAATGTGGAGTTGGTGGCATGTGAAACCCGCATGTGGAGCATTCGTTTGTGTGGGATGCTCTACCAGGTTCATTCCTAGATAATGCACTCAAAGGGCACTAAGCATAGAGTGTGAAAACTGAGTTTCCTTGAGAGCTGCTTGGAAGCCTGATGGTGTGTGAAGTTAGTGAGCCAAATGGAGTTGTTCTCCCACAAGAACCACTCGGCTGATCCTTCTTCAATATGCCCCTTCACCAACATGCAGTGTTTCCTTGATTGAATTAGCTCTCACCACCAATATTTGCGTCTAGAGCCTTTGCATTGAGGGCTATCTGAAAACGGCTGTGGCGCTGAAGTTGCCTGAGAATGTGGAGTTGGTGGCATGTGAAACCCGCATGTGGAGCATTCGTTTGTGTGGGATGCTCTACCAGGTTCATTCCTAGATAATGCACTCAAAGGGCACTAAGCCTAGAGTGTGAAAGCTGAGTTTCCTTGAGAGCTGCTTGGAAGCCTGATGGTGTGTGAAGTTAGTGAGCCAAATGGAGTTGTTCTCCCACAAGAACCACTCGGCTGATCCTTCTTCAATATGCCCTTCACCAACATGCAGTGTTTCCTTGATTGAATTAGCTCTCACACCAATATTTGCGTCTAGAGCCTTTGCATTGAGGGCTATCTGAAAACGGCTGTGGCGCTGAAGTTGCCTGTGAATGTGGAGTTGGTGGCATGTGAAACCCGCATGTGGAGCATTCGTTTGTGTGGGATGCTCTACCAGGTTCATCCCTAGATAATGCACTCAAAGGGCACTAAGCATAGAGTGGTGAAAACTGAGTTTCCTTGAGAGCTGCTTGGAAGCCTGATGGTGTGTGAAGTTAGTGAGCCAAATGGAGTTGTTTTCCCACAAGAACCACTCGGCTGATCCTTCTTCAATATGCCCTTCACCAACATGCAGTGTTTCCTTGATTGAATTAGCTCTCACACCAATATTTGCGTCTAGAGCCTTTGCATTGAGGGCTATCTGAAAACGGCTGTGGCGCTGAAGTTGCCTTGAATGTGGAGTTGGTGGCATGTGAAACCCGCATGTGGAGCATTCGTTTGTGTGGGATGCTCTACCAGGTTCATCCCTAGATAATGCACTCAAAGGGGCACTAAGCATAGAGTGTGAAAACTGAGTTTCCTTGAGAGCTGCTTGGAAGCCTGATGGTGTGTGAAGTTAGTGAACCAAATGGAGTTGTTCTCCCACAAGAACCACTCGGCTGATCCTTCTTCAATATGCCCTTCACCAACATGCAGTGTTTCTTTGATTGAATTAGCTCTCACACCAATATTTGCGTCTAGAGCCTTTGCATTGAGGGCTATCTGAAAACGGCTGTGGCGCTGAAGTTGCCTGTGAATGTGGAGTTGGTGGCATGTGAAACCCGCATGTGGAGCATTCGTTTGTGTGGGATGCTCTACCAGGTTCATTCCTAGATAATGCACTCAAAGGGCACTAAGCATAGAGTGTGAAAACTGAGTTCCTTGAGAGCTGCTTGGAAGCCTGATGGTGTGTGAAGTTAGTGAGCCAAATGGAGTTGTTCTCCACAAGAACCACTCGGCTGATCCTTCTTCAATATGCCCTTCACCAACATGCAGTGTTTCCTTGATTGAATTAGCTCTCACACCAATATTTGCGTCTAGAGCCTTTGCATTGAGGGCTATCTGAAAATGGCTGTGGAACTGAAGTTGCCTGTGAATGTGGAGTTGGTGGCATGTGAAACCCGCATGTGGAGCATTCGTTTGTGTGGGATGCTCACCAAGCTTCATTTCAGTCCTAGGTACTCAAGGGCACTAAGCATAGAGTGTGAAAACTGAGTTTCCTTGAGAGCTGCTTGGAAGCCTGATGGTGTGTGAAGTTAGTGAGCCAAATGGAGTTGTTCTCCCACAAGAACCACTCGGCTGATCCTTCTTCAATATGCCTTCACCAACATGCAGTGTTTCCTTGATTGAATTAGCTCTCACACCAATATTTGCGTCTAGAGCCTTTGCATTGAGGGCTATCTGAAAACGGCTGTGGCGCTGAAGTTGCCTTGAATGTGGAGTTGGTGGCATGTGAAACCCGCATGTGGAGCATTCGTTTGTGTGGGATGCTCTACCAGGATCATTCCTAGATAATGCACTCAAAGGGCACTAAGCATAGAGTGTGAAAACTGAGTTTCCTTGAGAGCTGCTTGGAAGCCTGATGGTGTGTGAAGTTAGTGAGCCAAATGGAGTTGCTCTCCCACAAGAACCACTCGGCTGATCCTTCTTCAATATGCCCTTCACCAACATGCAGTGTTTCCTTGATTGAATTAGCTCTCACACCAATATTTGCGTCTAGAGCCTTTGCATTGAGGGCTATCTGAAAACGGCTGTGGTGCTGAAGTTGCCTGAGAATGTGGAGTTGGTGGCATGTGAAACCCGCATGTGGAGCATTCGTTTGTGTGGGATGCTCTACCAGGTTCATTCCTAGATAATGCACTCAAAGGGCACTAAGCATAGAGTGTGAAAGCTGAGTTTCCTTGAGAGCTGCTTGGAAGCCTGATGGTGTGTGAAGTTAGTGAGCCAAATGGAGTTGTTCTCCCACAAGAACCACTCGGCTGATCCTTCTTCAATATGCCCTTCACCAACATGCAGTGTTTCCTTGATTGAATTAGCTCTCACACCAATATTTGCATCTAGATCCTTTGCATTGAGTGCTATCTGAAAACGGCTGTGGCGCTGAAGTTGCCTGTGAATGTGGAGTTGGTGGCATGTGAAACCCGCATGTGGAGCATTCGTTTGTGTGGGATGCTCTACCAGGTTCATCCCTAGATAATGCACTCAAAGGGCACTAAGCATAGAGTGTGAAAACTGAGTTTCCTTGAGAGCTGCTTGGAAGCCTGATGGTGTGTGAAGTTAGTGAGCCAAATGGAGTTGTTTTCCCACAAGAACCACTCGGCTGATCCTTCTTCAATATGCCCTTCACCAACATGCAGTGTTTCCTTGATTGAATTAGCTCTCACACCAATATTTGCGTCTAGAGCCTTTGCATTGAGGGCTATCTGAAAATTGCTGTGGCGCTGAAGTTGCCTTGAATGTGGAGTTGGTGGCATGTGAAACCCGCATGTGGAGCATTCGTTTGTGTGGGATGCTCTACCAGGTTCATCCCTAGATAATGCAGTGAAAGGGCACTAAGCATAGAGTGTGAAAACTGAGTTTCCTTGAGAGCTGCTTGGAAGCCTGATGGTGTGTGAATTTAGTGAGCCAAATGGAGTTGTTCTCCCACAAGAACCACTCGGCTGATCCTTCTTCAATATGCCCTTCACCAACATGCAGTGTTTCCTTGATTGAATTAGCTCTCACACCAATATTTGCGTCTAGACCCTTTGCATTGAGGGCTATCTGAAAACGGCTGTGGCGCTGAAGTTGCCTGTGAATGTGGAGTTGGTGGCATGTGAAACCCGCATGTGGAGCATTCGTTTGTGTGGGATGCTCTACCAGGTTCATTCCTAGATAATGCACTCAAAGGGCACTAAGCATAGAGTGTGAAAACTGAGTTTCCTTGAGAGCTGCTTGGAAGCCTGATGGTGTGTGAAGTTAGTGAGCCAAATGGAGTTGTTCTCCCACAAGAACCACTCGGCTGATCCTTCTTCAATATGCCCTTCACCAACATGCAGTGTTTCCTTGATTGAATTAGCTCTCACACCAATATTTGCGTCTAGAGCCTTTGCATTGAGGGCTATCTGAAAACGGCTGTGGCGCTGAAGTTGCCTGAGAATGTGGAGTTGGTGGCATGTGAAACCCGCATGTGGAGCATTCGTTTGTGTGGGATGCTCTACCAGGTTCATCCCTAGATAATGCACTCAAAGGGCACTAAGCATAGAGTGTGAAAACTGATTTTCCTTGAGAGCTGCTTGGAAGCCTGATGGTGTGTGAAGTTAGTGAGCCAAATGGAGTTGTTTTCCCACCAGAACCACTCGGCTGATCCTTCTTCAATATGCCCTTCACCAACATGCAGTGTTTCCTTGATTGAATTAGCTCTCACACCAATATTTGCGTCTAGAGCCTTTGCATTGAGGGCTATCTGAAAACGGCTGTGGCGCTGAAGTTGCCTTGAATGTGGAGTTGGTGGCATGTGAAACCCGCATGTGGAGCATTCGTTTGTGTGGGATGCTCTACCAGGTTCATCCCTAGATAATGCAGTGAAAGGGCACTAAGCATAGAGTGTGAAAACTGAGTTTCCTTGAGAGCTGCTTGGAAGCCTGATGGTGTGTGAATTTAGTGAGCCAAATGGAGTTGTTCTCCCACAAGAACCACTCGGCTGATCCTTCTTCAATATGCCCTTCACCAACATGCAGTGTTTCCTTGATTGAATTAGCTCTCACACCAATATTTGCGTCTAGAGCCTTTGCATTGAGGGCTATCTGAAAACGGCTGTGGCGCTGAAGTTGCCTGTGAATGTGGAGTTGGTGGCATGTGAAACCCGCATGTGGAGCATTCGTTTGTGTGGGATGCTCTACCAGGTTCATTCCTAGATAATGCACTCAAAGGGCACTAAGCATAGACTGTGAAAACTGAGTTTCCTTGAGAGCTGCTTGGAAGCCTGATGGTGTGTGAAGTTAGTGAGCCAAATGGAGTTGTTCTCCCACAAGAACCACTCGGCTGATCCTTCTTCAATATGCCCTTCACCAACATGCAGTGTTTCCTTGATTGAATTAGCTCTCACACCAATATTTGCGTCTAGAGCCTTTGCATTGAGGGCTATCTGAAAACGGCTGTGGCGCTGAAGTTGCCTGAGAATGTGGAGTTGGTGGCATGTGAAACCCGCATGTGGAGCATTCGTTTGTGTGGGATGCTCTACCAGGTTCATTCCTAGATAATGCACTCAAAGGGCACTAAGCATAGAGTGTGAAAACTGAGTTTCCTTGAGAGCTGCTTGGAAGCCTGATGGTGTGTGAAGTTAGTGAGCCAAATGGAGTTGTTCTCCCACAAGAACCACTCGGCTGATCCTTCTTCAATATGCCCTTCACCAACATGCAGTGTTTCCTTGATTGAATTAGCTCTCACACCAATATTTGCGTCTAGAGCCTTTGCATTGAGGGCTATCTGAAAACGGCTGTGGCGCTGAAGTTGCCTGAGAATGTGGAGTTGGTGGCATGTGAAACCCACATGTGGAGCATTCGTTTGTGTGGGATGCTCTACCAGGTTCATTCCTAGATAATGCACTCAAAGGGCACTAAGCATAGAGTGTGAAAACTGAGTTTCCTTGAGAGCTGCTTGGAAGCCTGATGGTGTGTGAAGTTAGTGAGCCAAATGGAGTTGTTCTCCCACAAGAACCACTCAGCTGATCCTTCTTCAATATGCCCTTCACCAACATGCAGTGTTTCCTTGATTGAATTAGCTCTCACACCAATATTTGCATCTAGAGCCTTTGCATTGAGGGCTATCTCAAAACGGCTGTGGCGCTGAAGTTGCCTGAGAATGTGGAGTTGGTGGAATGTGAAACCCGCATGTGGAGCATTCGTTTGTGTGGGATGCTCTACCAGGTTCATTCCTAGATAATGCACTCAAAGGGCACTAAGCCTAGAGTGTGAAAGCTGAGTTTCCTTGAGAGCTGCTTGGAAGCCTGATGGTGTGTGAATTTAGTGAGCCAAATGGAGTTGTTCTCCCACAAGAACCACTCGGCTGATCCTTCTTCAATATGCCCTTCACCAACATGCAGTGTTTCCTTGATTGAATTAGCTCTCACACCAATATTTGCGTCTAGACCCTTTGCATTGAGGGCTATCTGAAAACGGCTGTGGCGCTGAAGTTGCCTGAGAATGTGGAGTTGGTGGCATGTGAAACCCGCATGTGGAGCATTCGTTTGTGTGGGATGCTCTACCAGGTTCATTCCTAGATAATGCACTCAAAGAGCACTAAGCCTAGAGTGTGAAAACTGAGTTTCCTTGAGAGCTGCTTGGAAGCCTGATGGTGTGTGAAGTTAGTGAGCCAAATGGAGTTGTTCTCCCACAAGAACCACTCGGCTGATCCTTCTTCAATATGCCCTTCACCAACATGCAGTGTTTCCTTGATTGAATTAGCTCTCACACCAATATTTGCGTCTAGACCCTTCGCATTGAGGGCTATCTGAAAATGGCTGTGGCGCTGAAGTTGCCTGTGAATGTGGAGTTGGTGGCATGTGAAACCCGCATGTGGAGCATTCGTTTGCGTGGGATGCTCTACCAGGTTCATTCCTAGATAATGCACTCAAAGAGCACTAAGCATAGAGTGTGAAAACTGAGTTTCCTTGAGAGCTGCTTGGAAGCCTGATGGTGTGTGAAGTTAGTGAGCCAAATGGAGTTGTTCTCCCACAAGAACCACTCGGCTGATCCTTCTTCAATATGCCCTTCACCAACATGCAGTGTTTCCTTGATTGAATTAGCTCTCACACCAATATTTGCGTCTAGACCCTTCGCATTGAGGGCTATCTGAAAATGGCTGTGGCGCTGAAGTTGCCTGAGAATGTGGAGTTGGTGGCATGTGAAACCCGCATGTGTAGCATTCGTTTGTGTGGGATGCTCTACCAGGTTCATTCCTAGATAATGCACTCAAAGGGCACTAAGCATAGAGTGTGAAAACTGAGTTTCCTTGAGAGCTGCTTGGAAGCCTGATGGTGTGTGAAGTTAGTGAGCCAAATGGAGTTGTTCTCCCACAAGAACCACTCGGCTGATCCTTCTTCAATATGCCCTTCACCAACATGCAGTGTTTCCTTGATTGAATTAGCTCTCACACCAATATTTGCGTCTAGAGCCTTTGCATTGAGGGCTATCTGAAAACGGCTGTGGCGCTGAAGTTGCCTGTCAATGTGGAGTTGGTGGCATGTGAAACCCGCATGTGGAGCATTCGTTTGTGTGGGATGCTCTACCAGGTTCATTCCTAGATAATGCACTCAAAGGGCACTAAGCATAGAGTGTGAAAACTGAGTTTCCTTGAGAGCTGCTTGGAAGCCTGATGGTGTGTGAAGTTAGTGAGCCAAATGGAGTTGTTCTCCCACAAGAACCACTCGGCTGATCCTTCTTCAATATGCCCTTCACCAACATGCAGTGTTTCCTTGATTGAATTAGCTCTCACACCAATATTTGCGTCTAGAGCCTTTGCATTGAGGGCTATCTGAAAACGGCTGTGGCGCTGAAGTTGCCTGAGAATGTGGAGTTGGTGGCATGTGAAACCCGCATGTGGAGCATTCGTTTGTGTGGGATGCTCTACCAGGTTCATTCCTAGATAATGCACTCAAAGGGCACTAAGCATAGAGTGTGAAAACTGAGTTTCCTTGAGAGCTGCTTGGAAGCCTGATGGTGTGTGAAGTTAGTGAGCCAAATGGAGTTGTTCTCCCACAAGAACCACTCGGCTGATCCTTCTTCAATATGCCCTTCACCAACATGCAGTGTTTCCTTGATTGAATTAGCTCTCACACCAATATTTGCGTCTAGAGCCTTTGCATTGAGGGCTATCTGAAAACGGCGGTGGCGCTGAAGTTGCCTGTCAATGTGGAGTTGGTGGCATGTGAAACCCGCATGTGGAGCATTCGTTTGTGTGGGATGCTCTACCAGGTTCGTTCCTAGATAATGCACTCAAAGGGCACTAAGCATAGAGTGTGAAAACTGAGTTTCCTTGAGAGCTGCTTGGAAGCCTGATGGTGTGTGAAGTTAGTGAGCCAAATGGAGTTGTTCTCCCACAAGAACCACTCGGCTGATCCTTCTTCAATATGCCCTTCACCAACATGCAGTGTTTCCTTGATTGAATTAGCTCTCACACCAATATTTGCGTCTAGAGCCTTTGCATTGAGGGCTATCTGAAAACGGCTGTGGCGCTGAAGTTGCCTTGAATGTGGAGTTGGTGGCATGTGAAACCCGCATGTGGAGCATTCGTTTGTGTGGGATGCTCTACCAGGTTCATTCCTAGATAATGCACTCAAAGGGCACTAAGCATAGAGTGTGAAAACTGAGTTTCCTTGAGAGCTGCTTGGAAGCCTGATGGTGTATGAAGTTAGTGAGCCAAATGGAGTTGTTCTCCCACAAGAACCACTCGGCTGATCCTTCTTCAATATGCCCTTCACCAACATGCAGTGTTTCCTTGATTGAATTAGCTCTCACACCAATATTTGCGTCTAGAGCCTTTGCATTGAGGGCTATCTGAAAACGGCTGTGGCGCTGAAGTTGCCTTGAATGTGGAGTTGGTGGCATGTGAAACCCGCATGTGGAGCATTCGTTTGTGTGGGATGCTCTACCAGGTTCATTCCTAGATAATGCACTCAAAGGGCACTAAGCATAGAGTGTGAAAACTGAGTTTCCTTGAGAGCTGCTTGGAAGCCTGATGGTGTATGAAGTTAGTGAGCCAAATGGAGTTGTTCTCCCACAAGAACCACTCGGCTGATCCTTCTTCAATATGCCCTTCACCAACATGCAGTGTTTCCTTGATTGAATTAGCTCTCACACCAATATTTGCGTCTAGACCCTTTGCATTGAGGGCTATCTGAAAACGGCTGTGGCGCTGAAGTTGCCTGAGAATGTGGAGTTGGTGGCATGTGAAACCCGCATGTGGAGCATTCGCTTGTGTGGGATGCTCTACCAGGTTCATCCCTAGATAATGCACTCAAAGGGCACTAAGCATAGAGTGTGAAAACTGAGTTTCCTTGAGAGCTGCTTGGAAGCCTGATGGTGTGTGAAGTTAGTGAGCCAAATGGAGTTGTTCTCCCACAAGAACCACTCGGCTGATCCTTCTTCAATATGCCCTTCACCAACATGCAGTGTTTCCTTGATTGAATTAGCTCTCACACCAATATTTGCGTCTAGACCCTTCGCATTGAGGGCTATCTGAAAACGGCTGTGGCGCTGAAGTTGCCTGTGAATGTGGAGTTGGTGGCATGTGAAACCCGCATGTGGAGCATTCGTTTGTGTGGGATGCTCTACCAGGTTCATTCCTAGATAATGCACTCAAAGGGCACTAAGCATAGAGTGTGAAAACTGAGTTTCCTTGAGAGCTGCTGGGAAGCCTGATGGTGTGTGAAGTTAGTGAGCCAAATGGAGTTGTTCTCCCACAAGAACCACTCGGCTGATCCTTCTTCAATATGCCCTTCACCAACATGCAGTGTTTCCTTGATTGAATTAGCTCTCACACCAATATTTGCGTCTAGAGCCTTTGCATTGAGGGCTATCTGAAAACGGCTGTGGCGCTGAAGTTGCCTGTGAATGTGGAGTTGGTGGCATGTGAAACCCGCATGTGGAGCATTCGTTTGTGTGGGATGCTCTACCAGGTTCATTTCAGTCCTTGGCACTCAAAGGGCACTAAGCATAGAGTGTGAAAACTGAGTTTTCTTGAGAGCTGCTTGGAAGCCTGATGGTGTGTGAAGTTAGTGAGCCAAATGGAGTTGTTCTCCCACAAGAACCACTCGGCTGATCCTTCTTCAATATGCCCTTCACCAACATGCAGTGTTTCCTTGATTGAATTAGCTCTCACACCAATATTTGTGTTTAGATCCTTTGCATTGAGGGCTATCTGAAAACGGCTGTGGCGCTGAAGTTGCCTGTGAATGTGGAGTTGGTGGCATGTGAAACCCGCATGTGGAGCATTCGTTTGTGTGGGAAGCGCTCACCAAGCTTCATTTCAGTCCTTGGCACTCAAAGGGCACTAAGCATAGATTGTGAAAACTGAGTTTCCTTGAGAGCTGCTTGGAAGCCTGATGGTGTGTGAAGTTAGTGAGCCAAATGGAGTTGTTCTCCCACAAGAACCACTCGGCTGATCCTTCTTCAATATGCCCTTCACCAACATGCAGTGTTTTCTTGAATGAATTCGCTCTCACACCAATATTTGCGTCTAGAGCCTTTGCATTGAGGGCTATCTGAAAACGGCGGTGGCGCTGAAGTTGCCTGAGAATGTGGAGTTGGTGGCATGTGAAACCCGCATGTGGAGCATTCGTTTGTGTGGGATGCTCTACTAGGTTCATTCCTAGATAATGCTCTGAAAGGGCACTAAGCATAGAGTGTGAAAACAGAGTTTCCTTGAGAGCTGCTTGGAAGCCTGATGGTGTGTGAAGTTAGTGAGCCAAATGGAGTTGTTCTCCCACAAGAACCACTCGGCTGATCCTTCTTCAATATGCCCTTCACCAACATGCAGTGTTTCCTTGATTGAATTAGCTCTCACACCAATATTTGCGTCTAGATCCTTTGCATTGAGGGCTATCTGAAAACGGCTGTGGCGCTGAAGTTGCCTGTGAATGTGGAGTTGGTGGCATGTGAAACCCGCATGTGGAGCATTCGTTTGTGTGGAATGCTCTACCAGGTTCATTCCTAGATAATGCACTCAAAGGGCACTAAGCATAGAGTGTTAAAACTGGGTTTCCTTGAGAGCTGCTTGGAAGCCTGATGGTGTGTGAAGTTAGTGAGCCAAATGGAGTTGTTCTCCCACAAGAACCACTCGGCTGATCCTTCTTCAATATGCCCTTCACCAACATGCAGTGTTTCCTTGATTGAATTAGCTTTCACACCAATATTTGCGTCTAGTGCCTTTGCCTTGAGGGCTATCTGAAAAGGGCTGTGGCGCTGAAGTTGCCTGTGAATGTGGAGTTGGTGGCATGTGAAACCCGCATGTGGAGCATTCGTTTGTGTGGGATGCTCTACCAGGTTCATTCCCAGATAATGCACTCAAAGGGCACTAAGCATAGAGTGTGAAAACTGAGTTTCCTTGAGAGTGCTTGGAAGCCTGATGGTGTGTGAAGTTAGTGAGCCAAATGGAGTTGTTCTCACACAAGAACCACTCGACTGATCCTCCTTCAATATGCCCTTCACCAACATGCAGTGTTTCCTTGATTGAATTAGCTCTCACACCAATATTTGCGTCTAGAGCCTTCGCATTGAGAGCTTTCTGAAAACGGCTGTGGCGCTGAAGTTGCCTGTGAATGTGGAGTTGGTGGCATGTGAAACCCGCATGTGGAGCATTCGTTTGTGTGGGATGCTCACCAAGATTCATTTCAGTCCTAGCCACTCAAAGGGCACTAAGAATAGAGTGTGAAAACTGAGTTTCCTTGAGAACTGCTTGGAAGCCTGATGGTGTGTGTAGTTAGTGAGCCCAATGAAGTTGTTCTCCCACAAGAACCACTCGGCTGATCCTTCTTCAATATGCCCTTCACCAACATGCAGTGTTTCCTTGATTGAATTAGCTCTCACACCAATATTTGCGTTTAGAGCCTTTGCATTGAGGGCTATCTGAAAACTGCTGTGGCGCTGAAGTTGCCTGTGAATGTGGAGTTGGTGGCATGTGAAACCCGCATGTGGAGCATTCGTTTGTGTGGGATGCTCACCAAGTTTCATTTCAGTCTTAGGCACTCAAAGGGCACTAAGGATAGAATGTGAAAACTGAGTTTGCTTGAGAGCTGCTTGGAAGCCTGATGGTGTGTGAAGTTAGTGAGCCAAATGGAGTTGTTCTCCCACAAGAACCACTCGGCTGATCCTTCTTCAATATGCCCTTCACCAACATGCAGTGTTTCCTTGATTGAATTAGCTCTCACACCAATATTTGCGTCTAGAGCCTTTGCATTGAGGGCTATCTGAAAACGGCTGTGGCACTGAAGTTGCCTGTGAATGTGGAGTTGGTGGCATGTGAAACCCGCATGTGGAGCATTCGTTTGTGTGGGATGCTCACCAAGTTTCATTTCACTCCTAGGCACTCAAAGCGCACTAAGCCTAGAGTGTGAAAACTGAGTTTCCTTGAGAGCTGCTTGGAAGCCTGATGGTGTGTGAAGTTAGTGAGCCAAATGGAGTTGTTCTCCCACAAGAACCACTCGGCTGATCCTTCTTCAATATGCCCTTCACCAACATGCAGTGTTTCCTTGATTGAATTAGCTCTCACACCAATATTTGCGTCTAGAGCCTTTGCATTGAGGGCTATCTGAAAACGGCTGTGGCGCTGAAGTTGCCTGTGAATGTGGAGTTGGTGGCATGTGAAACCCGCATGTGGAGCATTCGTTTGTGTGGGATGCTCTACCAGGTTCCTTCCTAGATAATGCACTCAAAGGGCACTAAGCATAGAGTGTGAAAACTGAGTTTCCTTGAGAGCTGCTTGGAAGCCTGATGGTGTGTGAAGTTAGTGAGCCAAATGGAGTTGTTCTCCCACAAGAACCACTCGGCTGATCCTTCTTCAATATGCCCTTCACCAACATGCAGTGTTTCCTTGATTGAATTATCTCTCACACCAATATTTGCGTCTAGAGCCTTTGCATTGAGGGCTATCTCAAAACGGCTGTGGCGCTGAAGTTGCCTGTGAATGTGAAGTTAGTGGCATGTGAAACCCGCATGTGGAGCATTCGTTTCTGTGGGATGCTCTACCAGGTTCATTCTTAGATAAGGCACTCAAAGGGCACTAAGCATAGAGTGTGAAAACTGAGTTTGCTTGAGAGCTGCTTGGAAGCCTGATGGTGTGTGAAGTTAGTGAGCCCAATGAAGTTGTTCTCCCACAAGAACCACTCGGCTGATCCTTCTTCAATATGCCCTTCACCAACATGCAGTGTTTCCTTGATTGAATTAGCTCTCACACCAATATTTGCGTCTAGAGCCTTTGCATTGGGGCTATCTGTAAACGGCTGTGGCGCTGAAGTTGCCTGTGAATGTGGAGTTGGTGGCATGTGAAACCCGCATGTGGAGCATTTGTTTGTGTGGGATGCTCTACCAGGTTCATTCCTAGATAAGGCACTCAAAGGGCACTAAGCATAGAGTGTGAAAACTGAGTTTCCTTGAGAGCTGCTTGGAAGCCTGATGGTGTGTGAAGTTAGTGAGCCAAATGGAGTTGTTCTCCCACAAGAACCACTCGGCTGATCCTTCTTCAATATGCCCTTCACCAACATGCAGTGTTTCCTTGATTGAATTAGCTCTCACACCAATATTTGCGTCTAGAGCCTTTGCATTGAGGGCTACCTGAAAATGGCTGTGGCGCTGAAGTTGCCTGTGAATGTGGAGTTGGTGGCATGTGAAACCCGCATGTGGAGCATTTGTTTGTGTGGGATGCTCACCAAGCTTCATTTCAGTCCTAGGCTCTCAAAGGGCACTAAGCATAGAGTGTGAAAACTGAGTTTCCTTGAGAGCTGCTTGGAAGCCTGATGGTGTGTGAAGTTAGTGAGCCCAATGAAATTGTTCTCCCACAAGAACCACTCGGCTGATCCTTCTTCAATATGTCCTTCACCAACATGCAGTGTTTCCTTGATTGAATTAGCTCTCACACCAATATTTGCGTCTAGAGCCTTTGCATTGAGGGCTATTTGAAAACGGCTGTGGCGCTGAAGTTGCCTGTGAATGTGGAGTTGGTGGCATGTGAAAACTGCATGTGGAGCATTCGTTTGTGTGGGATGCTCACCAAGTTTCATTTCAGTCCTAGTCACTCAAAGGGCACTAAGCATAGAGTGTGAAAACTGAGTTTCCTTGAGAGCTGCTTGGAAGCCTGATGGTGTGTGAAGTTAGTGAGCCAAATGGAGTTGTTCTCCCACAAGAACCACTCGGCTGATCCTTCTTCAATATGCCCTTCACCAACATGCAGTGTTTCCTTGATTGAATTAGCTCTCACACCAATATTTGCGTCTAGAGCCTTTGCATTGGGGGCTATCTGTAAACGGCTGTGGCGCTGAAGTTGCCTGTGAATGTGGAGTTAGTGGCAAGTGAAACCCGCATGTGGAGCATTGGTTTGTGTGGGATGCTCTACCAGGTTCATTCCTAGATAAGGCACTCAAAGGGGGCACTAAGCATAGAGTGTGAAAACTGAGTTTCCTTGAGAGCTGCTTGGAAGCCTGATGGTTTGTGAAGTTAGTGAGCCAAATGGAGTTGTTCTCCCACAAGAACCACTAGGCTGATCCTTCTTTAATATGCCCTTCATCAACATGCACTGTTTCCTTGATTGAATTAGCTCTCACACCAATATTTGGGTCTAGAGCCTTTGCATTGAGGGCTATCTGAAAACGGCTGTGGCGCTGAAGTTGCCTGTGAATGTGGAGTTGGTGGCATGTGAAACCCGCATGTGGAGCATTCGTTTGTGTGGGATGCTCACCAAGTTTCATTTCAGTCCTAGGCACTCAAAGGGCACTAAGCATAGAGTGTGAAAACTGAGTTTGCTTGAGAGCTGCTTGGAAGCCTGATGGTGTGTGAAGTTAGTGAGCCAAATGGAGTTGTTCTCCCACAAGAACCACTCGGCTGATCCTTCTTCAATATGCCCTTCACCAACATGCAGTGTTTCCTTGATTGAATTAGCTCTCACACCAATATTTGCGTCTAGAGCCTTTGCATTGGGGGCTATCTGTAAACGGCTGTGGCGCTGAAGTTGCCTGTGAATGTGGAGTTAGTGGCATGTGAAACCCGCATGTGGAACATTCGTTTGTGTGGGATGCTCTACCAGGTTCATTCCTAGATAAGGCACTCAAAGGACACTAAGCATAGAGTGTGAAAACTGAGTTTCCTTGAGAGCTGCTTGGAAGCCTGATGGTGTGTGAAGTTAGTGAGCCAAATGGAGTTGTTCTCCCACAAGAACAACTCGGCTGATCCTTCTTTAATATGCCCTTCATCAACATGCACTGTTTCCTTGATTGAATTAGCTCTCACACCAATATTTGGGTCTAGAGCCTTTGCATTGAGGGCTATCTGAAAACGGCTGTGGCGCTGAAGTTGCCTGTGAATGTGGAGTTGGTGGCATGTGAAATCCGCATGTGGAGCATTTGTTTGTGTGGGATGCTCTACCAGGTTCATTCCTAGATAAGGCACTCAAAGGGCACTAAGCATAGAGTGTGAAAACTGAGTTTCCTTGAGAGCTGCTTGGAAGCCTGATGGTGTGTGAAGTTAGTGAGCCCAATGAAGTTGTTCTCCCACAAGAACCACTCGGCTGATCCTTCTTCAATATGCCCTTCACCAACATGCAGTGTTTCCTGGATTGAATTAGCTCTCACACCAATATTTGTTTATAGATTCTTTGCATTGAGGGCTATCTGAAAACGGCTGTGGCACTGAAGTTGCCTGTGAATGTGGAGTTGGTGGCATGTGAAACCCGCATGTGGAGCATTCGTTTGTGTGGGATGCTCTACTAGGTTCATTCCTAGATAATGGATTCAAAGGGCACTAAGCATAGAGTGTGACAACTGAGTTTGCTTGAGAGCTGCTTGGAAGCCTGATGGTGTGTGAAGTGAGTGAGCCAAATGGAGTTGTTCTCCCACAAGAACCACTCGGCTGATCCTTCTTCAATATGCCCTTCACCAACATGCAGTGTTTCCTTGATTGAATTAGCTCTCACACCAATATTTGCGTCTAGAGCCTTTGCATTGAGGGCTATCTGAAAACGGCTGTGGCGCTGAAGTTGCGTGTGAATGTGGAGTTGGTGGCATGTGAAACCCGCATGTGGAGCATTCGTTTGTGTGGGATGCTCAGCAAGTTTCATTTCAGTCCTAGCCACTCAAAGGGCACTAAGCATAGATTGTGAAAACTGAGTTTCCTTGAGAGCTGCTTGGAAGCCTGATGGTGTGTGAAGTTAGTGAGCCAAATGGAGTTGTTCTCCCACAAGAACCACTCGGCTGATCCTTCTTCAATATGCCCTTCACCAACATGCACTGTTTCCTTGATTGAATTATCTCTCACACCAATATTTGCGTCTAGAGCCTTTGCATTGAGGGCTATCTGAAAACGGCTGTGGCGCTGAAGTTGCGTGTGAATGTGGAGTTGGTGGCATGTGAAAGCAGCATGTGGAGCATTCGTTTGTGTGGGATGCTCTACCAGGTTCCTTCCTAGATAAGGCACTCAAAGGGCACTAAGCATAGAGTGTGAAAACTGAGTTTCCTTGAGAGCTGCTTGGAAGCCTGATGGTGTGTGAAGTTAGTGAGCCAAATGGAGTTGTTCTCCCACAAGAACCACTCGGCTGATCCTTCTTCAATATGCCCTTTACCAACATGCAGTGTTTCCTTGATTGAATTAGCTCTCACACCAATATTTGCGTCTAGAGCCTATGCATTGAGGGCTATCTGTAAACGGCTGTGGTGCTGAAGTTGCCTGTGAATGTGGAGTTGGTGGCATGTGAAACCCGCATGTGGAACATTCGTTTGTGTGGGATGCTCTACCAGGTTCATTCCTAGATAAGGCACTCAAAAGGACACTAAGCATAGAGTGTGAAAACTGAGTTTGCTTGAGAGCTGCTTGGAAGCCTGATGGTGTGTGAAGTTAGTGAGCCAAATGGAGTTGTTCTCCCACAAGAACCACTCGGCTGATCCTTCTTCAATATGCCCTTCACCAACATGCAGTGTTTCCTTGATTGAATTAGCTCTCACACCAATATTTGCGTCTAGAGCCTTTGCATTGAGGGCTATCTGAAAACGGCTGTGCGCTGAAGTTGCCTGTGAATGTGGAGTTGGTGGCATGTGAAACCCGCATGTGGAGCATTCGTTTGTGTGGGATGCTCACCAAGATTCATTTCAGTCCTAGGCACTCAAAGAGCACTAAGCATAGAGTGTGAAAACTGAGTTTGCTTGAGAAATGCTTGGAAGCCTGATGGTGTGTGAAGTTAGTGAGCCCAATGAAGTTGTTCTCCCACAAGAACCACTCGGCTGATCCTTCTTCAATATGCCCTTCACCAACATGCAGTGTTTCCTTGATTGAATTATCTCTCACACCAATATTTGCGTCTAGAGCCTTTGCATTGAGGGCTATCTGAAAACTGCTGTGGCGCTGAAGTTGCCTGTGAATGTGGAGTTGGTGGCATGTGAAACCCGCATGTGGAGCATTCGTTTGTGTGGGATGCTCACCAAGTTTCATTTCAGTCTTAGGCACTCAAAGGGCACTAAGCATAGTCTGTGAAAACTGAGTTTGCTTGAGAGCTGCTTGGAAGCCTGATGGTGTGTGAAGTTAGTGAGCCAAATGGAGTTGTTCTCCCACAAGAACCACTCGGCTGATCCTTCTTCAATATGCCCTTCACCAACATGCAGTGTTTCCTTGATTGAATTAGCTCTCACACCAATATTTGCGTCTAGAGCCTTTGCATTGAGGGCTATCTGAAAACTGCTGTGGCACTGAAGTTGCCTGTGAATGTGGAATTAGTGGCATGTGAAACCCGCATGTGGAGCATTCGTTTCTGTGGGATGCTCAGCAAGTTTCATTTCAGTCCTAGCCACTCAAAGGGCACTAAGCATAGATTGTGAAAACTGAGTTTCCTTGAGAGCTGCTTGGAAGCCTGATGGTGTGTGAAGTTAGTGAGCCAAATGGAGTTGTTCTCCCACAAGAACCACTCGGCTGATCCTTCTTCAATATGCCCTTCACCAACATGCAGTGTTTCCTTGATTGAATTAGCTCTCACACCAATATTTGCGTCTAGAGCCTATGCATTGAGGGCTATCTGTAAACGGCTGTGGTGCTGAAGTTGCCTGTGAATGTGGAGTTGGTGGCATGTGAAACCCGCATGTGGAACATTCGTTTGTGTGGGATGCTCTACCAGGTTCATTCCTAGATAAGGCACTGAAAAGGACACTAAGCATAGAGTGTGAAAACTGAGTTTGCTTGAGAGCTGCTTGGAAGCCTGATGGTGTGTGAAGTTAGTGAGCCAAATGGAGTTGTTCTCCCACAAGAACCACTCGGCTGATCCTTCTTCAATATGCCCTTCACCAACATGCAGTGTTTCCTTGATTGAATTAGCTCTCACACCAATATTTGCGTCTAGAGCCTTTGCATTGAGGGCTATCTGAAAACGGCTGTGCGCTGAAGTTGCCTGTGAATGTGGAGTTGGTGGCATGTGAAACCCGCATGTGGAGCATTCGTTTGTGTGGGATGCTCACCAAGATTTATTTCAGTCCTAGGCACTCAAAGAGCACTAAGCATAGAGTGTGAAAACTGAGTTTGCTTGAGAAATGCTTGGAAGCCTGATGGTGTGTGAAGTTAGTGAGCCCAATGAAGTTGTTCTCCCACAAGAACCACTCGGCTGATCCTTCTTCAATATGCCCTTCACCAACATGCAGTGTTTCCTTGATTGAATTATCTCTCACACCAATATTTGCGTCTAGAGCCTTTGCATTGAGGGCTATCTGAAAACTGCTGTGGCGCTGAAGTTGCCTGTGAATGTGGAGTTGGTGGCATGTGAAACCCGCATGTGGAGCATTCGTTTGTGTGGGATGCTCACCAAGTTTCATTTCAGTCTTAGGCACTCAAAGGGCACTAAGCATAGTCTGTGAAAACTGAGTTTGCTTGAGAGCTGCTTGGAAGCCTGATGGTGTGTGAAGTTAGTGAGCCAAATGGAGTTGTTCTCCCACAAGAACCACTCGGCTGATCCTTCTTCAATATGCCCTTCACCAACATGCAGTGTTTCCTTGATTGAATTAGCTCTCACACCAATATTTGCGTCTAGAGCCTTTGCATTGAGGGCTATCTGAAAACTGCTGTGGCACTGAAGTTGCCTGTGAATGTGGAATTAGTGGCATGTGAAACCCGCATGTGGAGCATTCGTTTGTGTGGGATGCTCAGCAAGTTTCATTTCAGTCCTAGCCACTCAAAGGGCACTAAGCATAGATTGTGAAAACTGAGTTTCCTTGAGAGCTGCTTGGAAGCCTGATGGTGTGTGAAGTTAGTGAGCCAAATGGAGTTGTTCTCCCACAAGAACCACTCGGCTGATCCTTCTTCAATATGCCCTTCACCAACATGCAGTGTTTCCTTGATTGAATTAGCTCTCACACCAATATTTGCGTCTAGAGCCTTTGCATTGAGGGCTATCTGTAAACGGCGGTGGCGCTGAAGTTGCCTGTGAATGTGGAGTTGGTGGCATGTGAAACCCGCATGTGGAACATTCGTTTGTGTGGGATGCTCTACCAGGTTCATTCCTAGATAAGGCACTCAATAGGACACTAAGCATAGAGTGTGAAAACTGAGTTTGCTTGAGAGCTGCTTGGAAGCCTGATGGTGTGTGAAGTTAGTGAGCCAAATGGAGTTGTTCTCCCACAAGAACCACTCGGCTGATCCTTCTTCAATATGCCCTTCACCAACATGCAGTGTTTCCTTGATTGAATTAGCTCTCACACCAATATTTGCGTCTAGAGCCTTTGCATTGAGGGCTATCTGAAAACGGCTGTGCGCTGAAGTTGCCTGTGAATGTGGAGTTGGTGGCATGTGAAACCCGCATGTGGAGCATTCGTTTGTGTGGGATGCTCACCAAGATTCATTTCAGTCCTAGGCACTCAAATAGCACTAAGCATAGAGTGTGAAAACTGAGTTTGCTTGAGAAATGCTTGGAAGCCTGATGGTGTGTGAAGTTAGTGAGCCCAATGAAGTTGTTCTCCCACAAGAACCACTCGGCTGATCCTTCTTCAATATGCCCTTCACCAACATGCAGTGTTTCCTTGATTGAATTATCTCTCACACCAATATTTGCGTCTAGAGCCTTTGCATTGAGGGCTATCTGAAAACTGCTGTGGCGCTGAAGTTGCCTGTGAATGTGGAGTTGGTGGCATGTGAAACCCGCATGTGGAGCATTCGTTTGTGTGGGATGCTCACCAAGTTTCATTTCAGTCTTAGGCACTCAAAGGGCACTAAGCATAGTCTGTGAAAACTGAGTTTGCTTGAGAGCTGCTTGGAAGCCTGATGGTGTGTGAAGTTAGTGAGCCAAATGGAGTTGTTCTCCCACAAGAACCACTCGGCTGATCCTTCTTCAATATGCCCTTCACCAACATGCAGTGTTTCCTTGATTGAATTAGCTCTCACACCAATATTTGCGTCTAGAGCCTTTGCATTGAGGGCTATCTGAAAACAGCTGTGGCACTGAAGTTGCCTGTGAATGTGGAATTAGTGGCATGTGAAACCCGCATGTGGAGCATTCGTTTGTGTGGGATGCTCTACCAGGTTCATTCCTAGATAACGCACTCAAAGGGCACTAAGCATAGAGTGTGAAAACTGAGTTTCCTTGAGAGCTGCTTGGAAGCCTGATGGTGTGTGAAGTTAGTGAGCCAAATGGAGTTGTTCTCACACAAGAACCACTCGGCTGATCCTTCTTCAATATGCCCTTCACCAACATGCAGTGTTTCCTTGATTGAATTATCTCTCACACCAATATTTGCGTCTAGAGCCTTTGCATTGAGGGCTATCTGAAAACGGCTGTGCGCTGAAGTTGCCTGTGAATGTGGAGTTGGTGGCATGTGAAACCCGCATGTGGAGCATTCGTTTGTGTGGGATGCTCTACCAGGTTCATTCCTAGATAATGCATTCAAAGGGCACTAAGCATAGAGTGTGAAAACTGAGTTTCCTTGAGAGCTGCTTGGAAGCCTGATGGTGTGTGAAGTTAGTGAGCCAAATGGAGTTGTTCTCCCACAAGAAACACTCGGCTGATCCTTCTTCAATATGCCCTTCACCAACATGCAGTGTTTCCTTGATTGAATTAGCTCTCAAACCAATATTTGCGTCTAGAGCCTTTGCATTGTGGGCTATCTGAAAACGGCTGTGGCGCTGAAGTTGCCTGTGAATGTGGAGTTGGTGGCATGTGAAACCCGCATGTGGAGCATTCGTTTGTGTGGGATGCTCAGGAAGTTTCGTTTCAGTCCTAGGCACTCAAAGGGCACTAAGCATAGAGTGTGAAAACTGAGTTTGCTTGAGAGCTGCTGGGAAGCCTGATGGTGTGTGAAGTTAGTGAGCCAAATGGAGTTGTTCTCCCACAAGAACCACTCGGCTGATCCTTCTTCAATATGCCCTTCACCAACATGCAGTGTTTCCTTGATTGAATTAGCTCTCACACCAATATTTGCGTCTAGAGCCTTTGCATTGGGGGCTATCTGTAAACGGCTGTGGCGCTGAAGTTGCCTGTGAATGTGGAGTTAGTGGCATGTGAAACCCGCATGTGGATCATTCGTTTGTGTGGGATGCTCTACCAGGTTCATTCCTAGATAAGGCACTCAAAGGACACTAAGCATAGAGTGTGAAAACTGAGTTTCCTTGAGAGCTGCTTGGAAGCCTGATGGTGTGTGAAGTTAGTGAGCCAAATGGAGTTGTTCTCCCACAAGAACAACTCGGCTGATCCTTCTTTAATATGCCCTTCATCAACATGCACTGTTTCCTTGATTGAATTAGCTCTCACACCAATATTTGGGTCTGGAGCCTTTGCATTGAGGGCTATCTGAAAACGGCTGTGGCGCTGAAGTTGCCTGTGAATGTGGAGTTTTTGGCATGTGAAATTCGCATGTGGAGCATTCGTTTGTGTGGGATGCTCTACCAGGTTCATTCCCAGATAATGCACTCAAAGGGCACTAAGCATAGAGTGTGAAAACTGAGTTTCCTTGAGAGCTGCTTGGAAGCCTGATGGTGTGTGAAGTTAGTGAGCCAAATGGAGTTGTTCTCACACAAGAACCACTCGGCTGATCCTTCTTCAATATGCCCTTCACCAACATACAGTGTTTCCTGGATTGAATTAGCTCTCACACCAATATTTGTTTCTAGATTCTTTGCATTGAGGGCTATCTGAAAACGGCTGCGGCACTGAAGTTGCCTGTGAATGTGGAGTTGGTGGCATGTGAAACCCGCATGTGGAGCATTCGTTTGTGTGGGATGCTCTACTAGGTTCATTCCTAGATAATGCACTCAAAGGGCACTAAGCATAGATTGTGAAAACTGAGTTTCCTTGAGAGCTGCTTGGAAGCCTGATGGTGTGTGAAGTTAGTGAGCCAAATGGAGTTGTTCTCCCACAAGAACCACTCGGCTGATCCTTCTTCAATATGCCCTTCACCAACATGCACTGTTTCCTTGATTGAATTATCTCTCACACCAATATTTGCGTCTAGAGCCTTTGCATTGAGGGCTATCTGAAAACGGCTTGTGGCGCTGAAGTTGCGTGTGAATGTGGAGTTGGTGGCATGTGAAACCCGCATGTGGAGCATTCGTTTGTGTGGGATGCTCTACCAGGTTCCTTCCTAGATAAGGCACTCAAAGGGCACTAAGCATAGAGTGTGAAAACTGAGTTTGCTTGAGAGCTGCTTGGAAGCCTGATGGTGTGTGAAGTTAGTGAGCCAAATGGAGTTGTTCTCCCACAAGAACCACTCGGCTGATCCTTCTTCAATATGCCCTTCACCAACATGCAGTGTTTCCTTGATTGAATTAGCTCTCACACCAATATTTGCGTCTAGAGCCTTTGCATTGAGGGCTATCTGTAAACGGCTGTGGCGCTGAAGTTGCCTGTGAATGTGGAGTTGGTGGCATGTGAAACCCGCATGTGGAACATTCGTTTGTGTGGGATGCTCTACCAGGTTCCTTCCTAGATAATGCACTCAAAACGACACTAAGCATAGAGTGTGAAAACTGAGTTTGCTTGAGAGCTGCTTGGAAGCCTGATGGTGTGTGAAGTTAGTGAGCCAAATGGAGTTGTTCTCCCAGAAGAACCACTCGGCTGATCCTTCTTCAATATGCCCTTCACCAACATGCAGTGTTTCCTTGATTGAATTAGCTCTCACACCAATATTTGCGTCTAGAGCCTTTGCATTGAGGGCTATCTGAAAACGGCTGTGGCGCTGAAGTTGCCTGTGAATGTGGAGTTGGTGGCATGTGAAACCCGCATGTGGAGCATTCGTTTGTGTGGGATGCTCACCAAGTTTCATTTCAGTCCTAGGCACTCAAAGGGCACTAAGCATAGAGTGTGACAACTGAGTTTCCTTGAGAGCTGCTTGGAAGCCTGATGGTGTGTGAAGTTAGTGAGCCAAATGGAGTTGTTCTCCCACAAGAACCACTCGGCTGATCCTTCTTCAATATGCCCTTCACCAACATGCAGTGTTTCCTTGATTGAATTAGCTCTCACACCAATATTTGCGTCTAGAGCCTTTGCATTGAGGGCTATCTGAAAACGGCTGTGGCGCTGAAGTTGCCTGTGAATGTGGAGTTGGTGGCATGTGAAACCAGCATGTGGAGCATTCGTTTGTGTGGGATGCTCTACCAGGTTCCTTCCTAGATAATGCACTCAAAGGGCACTAAGCATAGAGTGTGAAAACTGAGTTTGCTTGAGAGCTGCTTGGAAGCCTGATGGTGTGTGAAGTTAGTGAGCCAAATGGAGTTGTTCTCCCACAAGAACCACTCAGCTGATCCTTCTTCAATATGCCCTTCACCAACATGCAGTGTTTCCTTGATTGAATTAGCTCTCACACCAATATTTGCGTCTAGAGCCTTTGCATTGAGGGCTATCTGAAAACGGCTGTGGCGCTGAAGTTGCCTGTGAATGTGGAGTTGGTGGCATGTGAAACCCGCATGTGGAGCATTCGTTTGTGTGGGATGCTCTACCAGGTTCATTCCCAGATAATGCACTCAAAGGGCACTAAGCATAGAGTGTGAAAACTGAGTTTGCTTGAGAGCTGCTGGGAAGCCTGATGGTGTGTGAAGTTAGTGAGCCAAATGGAGTTGTTCTCCCACAAGAACCACTCGGCTGATCCTTCTTCAATATGCCCTTCACCAACATGCAGTGTTTCCTTGATTGAATTAGCTCTCACACCAATATTTGCGTCTAGAGCCTTTGCATTGGGGGCTATCTGTAAACGGCTGTGGCGCTGAAGTTGCCTGTGAATGTGGAGTTAGTGGCATGTGAAACCCGCATGTGGATCATTCGTTTGTGTGGGATGCTCTACCAGGTTCATTCCTAGATAAGGCACTCAAAGGACACTAAGCATAGAGTGTGAAAACTGAGTTTCCTTGAGAGCTGCTTGGAAGCCTGATGGTGTGTGAAGTTAGTGAGCCAAATGGAGTTGTTCTCCCACAAGAACAACTCGGCTGATCCTTCTTTAATATGCCCTTCATCAACATGCACTGTTTCCTTGATTGAATTAGCTCTCACACCAATATTTGGGTCTAGAGCCTTTGCATTGAGGGCTATCTGAAAACGGCTGTGGCGCTGAAGTTGCCTGTGAATGTGGAGTTAGTGGCATGTGAAATCCGCATGTGGAGCATTCGTTTGTGTGGGATGCTCTACCAGGTTCATTCCCAGATAATGCACTCAAAGGGCACTAAGCATAGAGTGTGAAAACTGAGTTTCCTTGAGAGCTGCTTGGAAGCCTGATGGTGTGTGAAGTTAGTGAGCCAAATGGAGTTGTTCTCACACAAGAACCACTCGGCTGATCCTTCTTCAATATGCCCTTCACCAACATGCAGTGTTTCCTGGATTGAATTAGCTCTCACACCAATATTTGTTTCTAGATTCTTTGCATTGAGGGCTATCTGAAAACGGCTGCGGCACTGAAGTTGCCTGTGAATGTGGAGTTGGTGGCATGTGAAACCCGCATGTGGAGCATTCGTTTGTGTGGGATGCTCTACTAGGTTCATTCCTAGATAATGGACTCAAAGGGCACTAAGCATAGATTGTGAAAACTGAGTTTCCTTGAGAGCTGCTTGGAAGCCTGATGGTGTGTGAAGTTAGTGAGCCAAATGGAGTTGTTCTCACACAAGAACCACTCGGCTGATCCTTCTTCAATATGCCCTTCACCAACATGCACTGTTTCCTTGATTGAATTATCTCTCACACCAATATTTGCGTCTAGAGCCTTTGCATTGAGGGCTATCTGAAAACGGCTGTGGCGCTGAAGTTGCGTGTGAATGTGGAGTTGGTGGCATGTGAAACCCGCATGTGGAGCATTCGTTTGTGTGGGATGCTCTACCAGGTTCCTTCCTAGATAAGGCACTCAAAGGGCACTAAGCATAGAGTGTGAAAACTGAGTTTCCTTGAGAGCTGCTTGGAAGCCTGATGGTGTGTGAAGTTAGTGAGCCAAATGGAGTTGTTCTCCCACAAGAACCACTCGGCTGATCCTTCTTCAATATGCCCTTCACCAACATGCAGTGTTTCCTTGATTGAATTAGCTCTCACACCAATATTTGCGTCTAGAGCCTTTGCATTGAGGGCTATCTGTAAACGGCTGTGGCGCTGAAGTTGCCTGTGAATGTGCAGTTGGTGGCATGTGAAACCCGCAGGTGGAACATTCGTTTGTGTGGGATGCTCTACCAGGTTCCTTCCTAGATAATGCACTCAAACGACACTAAGCATAGAGTGTGAAAACTGAGTTTGCTTGAGAGCTGCTTGGAAGCCTGATGGTGTGTGAAGTTAGTGAGCCAAATGGAGTTGTTCTCCCACAAGAACCACTCGGCTGATCCTTCTTCAATATGCCCTTCACCAACATGCAGTGTTTCCTTGATTGAATTAGCTCTCACACCAATATTTGCGTCTAGAGCCTTTGCATTGAGGGCTATCTGAAAACGGCTGTGGCGCTGAAGTTGCCTGTGAATGTGGAGTTGGTGGCATGTGAAACCCGCATGTGGAGCATTCGTTTGTGTGGGATGCTCACCAAGTTTCATTTCAGTCCTAGGCACTCAAAGGGCACTAAGCATAGAGTGTGACAACTGAGTTTCCTTGAGAGCTGCTTGGAAGCCTGATGGTGTGTGAAGTTAGTGAGCCAAATGGAGTTGTTCTCCCACAAGAACCACTCGGCTGATCCTTCTTCAATATGCCCTTCACCAACATGCAGTGTTTCCTTGATTGAATTAGCTCTCACACCAATATTTGCGTCTAGAGCCTTTGCATTGAGGGCTATCTGAAAACGGCTGTGGCGCTGAAGTTGCCTGTGAATGTGGAGTTGGTGGCATGTGAAACCATCATGTGGAGCATTCGTTTGTGTGGGATGCTCTACCAGGTTCATTCCTAGATAAGGCACTCAAAGGGCACTAAGCATAGAGTGTGAAAACTGAGTTTGCTTGAGAGCTGCTTGGAAGCCTGATGGTGTGTGAAGTTAGTGAGCCAAATGGAGTTGTTCTCCCACAAGAACCACTCGGCTGATCCTTCTTCAATATGCCCTTCACCAACATGCAGTGTTTCCTTGATTGAATTAGCTCTCACACCAATATTTGCGTCTAGAGCCTTTGCATTGAGGGCTATCTGAAAACGGCTGTGGCGCTGAAGTTGCCTGTGAATGTGGAGTTGGTGGCATGTGAAACCCGCATGTGGAGCATTCGTTTGTGTGGGATGCTCTACCAAGTTTCATTTCAGTCCTAGGCACTCAAAGGGCACTAAGCATAGAGTGTGACAACTGAGTTTGCTTGAGAGCTACTTGGAAGCCTGATGGTGTGTGAAGTTAGTGAGCCAAATGGAGTTGTTCTCCCACAAGAACCACTCGGCTGATCCTTCTTCAATATGCCCTTCACCAACATGCACTGTTTCCTTGATTGAATTAGCTCTCACACCAATATTTGCGTCTAGAGCCTTTGCATTGAGGGCTATCTGAAAACGGCTGTGGCGCTGAAGTTGCCTGTGAATGTGGAGTTGGTGGCATGTGAAACCCGCATGTGGAGCATTCGTTTGTGTGGGATGCTCAGCAAGTTTCATTTCAGTCCTAGGCACTCAAAGGGCACTAAGCATAGAGTGTGACAACTGAGTTTGCTTGAGAGCTGCTTGGAAGCCTGATGGTGTGTGAAGTTAGTGAGCCAAATGGAGTTGTTCTCCCACAAGAACCACTCGGCTGATCCTTCTTCAATATGCCCTTCACCAACATGCAGTGTTTCCTTGATTGAATTAGCTCTCACACCAATATTTGCGTCTAGAGCCTTTGCATTGAGGGCTATCTGAAAACGGCTGTGGCGCTGAAGTTGCCTGTGAATGTGGAGTTGGTGGCATGTGAAACCCGCATGTGGAGCATTCGTTTGTGTGGATGCTCTACCAGGTTCCTTCCTAGATAAGGCACTCAAAGGGCACTAAGCATAGAGTGTGAAAACTGAGTTTCCTTGAGAGCTGCTTGGAAGCCTGATGGTGTGTGAAGTTAGTGAGCCAAATGGAGTTGTTCTCCCACAAGAACCACTCGGCTGATCCTTCTTCAATATGCCCTTCACCAACATGCAGTGTTTCCTTGATTGAATTAGCTCTCACACCAATATTTGCGTCTAGAGCCTATGCATTGAGGGCTATCTGAAAACGGCGGTGGCGCTGAAGTTGCCTGTGAATGTGGAGTTGGTGCATGCGAAACCCGCATGTGGAGCATTCTTTTGTGTGGGATGCTCACCAAGCTTCATTTCAGTCCTAGGCAATCAAAGGGCACTAAGCATAGAGTGTGAAAACTGAGTTTCCTTGAGAGCTGCTTGGAAGCCTGATGCTGTGTGAAGTTAGTGAGCCAAATGGAGTTGTTGTCCCACAAGAACCACTCGGCTGATCCTTCTTCAATATGCCCTTCACCAACATGCAGTGTTTCCTTGATTGAATTAGCTCTCACACCAATATTTGCGTCTAGAGCCTTTGCATTGAGGGCTATCTGAAAACGGCTGTGGCACTGAAGTTGCCTGTGAATGTGGAGTTGGTGGCATGTGAAACCAGCATGTGGAGCATTCGTTTGTGTGGGATGCTCTACCAGGTTCCTTCCTAGATAAGGCACTCAAAGGGCACTAAGCATAGAGTGTGAAAACTGAGTTTGCTTGAGAGCTGCTTGGAAGCCTGATGGTGTGTGAAGTTAGTGAGCCCAATGGAGTTGTTCTCCACAAGAACCACTCGGCTGATCCTTCTTCAATATATGCCCTTCACCAACATGCAGTGTTTCCTTGATTGAATTAGCTCTCACACCAATATTTGCGTCTAGACCTTTGCATTGAGGGCTATCTGAAAACGGCTGTGGCGCTGAAGTTGCCTGTGAATGTGGAGTTGGTGGCATGTGGAACCCGCATGTGGAGCTTTCGTTTGTGTGGGATGCTCTACCAGGTTCATTCCTAGATAATGCACTCAAAGGGCACTAAGCATAGAGTGTGAAAACTGAGTTTCCTTGAGAGCTGCTTGGAAGCCTGATGGTGTGTGAAGTTAGTGAGCCAAATGGAGTTGTTCTCCACAAGAACCACTCAGCTGATCCTTCTTCAATATGCCCTTCACCAACATGCAGTGTTTCCTTGATTGAATTAGCTCTCACACCAATATTTGCGTCTAGAGCCTTTGCATTGAGGGCTATCTGAAAACGGCTGTGGCGCTGAAGTTGCCTGTGAATGTGGAGTTGGTGGCATGTGAAACCCGCATGTGGAGCATTCGTTTCTGTGGGATGCTCTACCAGGTTGCTTCCTAGATAAGGCACTCAAAGGGCACTAAGCATAGAGTGTGAAAACTGAGTTTCCTTGAGAGCTGCTTGGAAGCCTGATGGTGTGTGAAGTTAGTGAGCCAAATGGAGTTGTTCTCCCACAAGAACCACTCGGCTGATCCTTCTTCAATATGCCCTTCACCAACATGCACTGTTTCCTTGATTGAATTAGCTCTCACACCAATATTTGCGTCTAGAGCCTTTGCATTGAGGGCTATCTGAAAACGGCTGTGGCGCTGAAGTTGCCTGTGAATGTGGAGTTGGTGGTATGTGAAACCCGCATGTGGAGCATTCGTTTGTGTGGGATGCTCAGCAAGATTCATTTCAGTCCTAGGCACTCAAAGGGCACTAAGCATAGAGTGTGACAACTGAGTTTCCTTGAGAGCTGCTTGGAAGCCTGATGGTGTGTGAAGTTAGTGAGCCAAATGGAGTTGTTCTCCCACAAGAACCACTCGGCTGATCCTTCTTCAATATGCCCTTCACCAACATGCACTGTTTCCTTGATTGAATTAGCTCTCACACCAATATTTGCGTCTTGAGCCTTTGCATTGAGGGCTATCTGAAAACGGCTGTAGCGCTGAAGTTGCCTGTGAATGTGGAGTTAGTGGCATGTGAAACCCGCATGTGGAGCATTCGTTTGTGTGGGATGCTCTACCAGGTTCATTCCTAGATAAGGCACTCAAAGGGCACTAAGCATAGAGTGTGAAAACTGAGTTTCCTTGAGAGCTGCTTGGAAGCCTGATGGTGTGTGAAGTTAGTGAGTCAAATGGAGTTGTTCTCCCACAAGAACCACTCGGCTGATCCTTCTTCAATATGCCCTTCACCAACATGCAGTGTTTCCTTGATTGAATTAGCTCTCACACCAATATTTGCGTCTAGACCTTTGCATTGAGGGCTATCTGAAAACGGCTGTGGCGCTGAAGTTGCCTGTGAATGTGGAGTTGGTGGCATGTGAAACCCGCATGTGGAGCATTCGTTTGTGTGGGATGCTCACCAAGCTTCATTTCACTCCTAGGCCCTCAAAGGGCACTAAGCATAGAGTGTGAAAACTGAGTTTCCTTGAGAGCTGCTTGGAAGCCTGATGGTGTGTGAAGTTAGCCAAATGGAGTTGTTCTCCCACAAGAACCACTCTGCTGATCCTTCTTCAATATACCCTTCACCAACATGCAGTGTTTCCTTGATTGAATTAGCTCTCACACCAATATTTGCGTCTAGACCTTTGCATTGAGGGCTATCTGAAAATGGCTGTGGCGCTGAAGTTGCCTGTGAATGTGGAGTTGGTGGCATGTGAAACCCGCATGTGGAGCATTCGTTTGTGTTGGATGCTCTACCAGGTTCCTTCCTAGATAAGGCACTCAAAGGGCACTAAGCATAGAGTGTGACAACTGAGTTTCCTTGAGAGCTGCTTGGAAGCCTGATGGTGTGTGAAGTTAGTGAGCCCAATGGAGTTGTTCTCCCACAAGAGCCACTCGGCTGATCCTTCTTCAATATGCCCTTCACCAACATGCACTGTTTCCTTGATTGAATTAGCTCTCACACCAATATTTGCGTCTAGAGCCTTTGCATTGAGGGCTATCTGAAAACGGCTGTGGCGCTGAAGTTGCCTGTGAATGTGGAGTTGGTGGCATGTGAAACCCGCATGTGGAGCATTCGTTTGTGTGGGATGCTCACCAAGTTTCATTTCAGTCCTAGGCACTCAAAGGGCACTAAGCATAGAGTGTGACAACTGAGTTTGCTTGAGAGCTGCTTGGAAGCCTGATGGTGTGTGAAGTTAGTGAGCCAAATGGAGTTGTTCTCCCACAAGAACCACTCGGCTGATCCTTCTTCAATTTGCCCTTCACCAACATGCAGTGTTTCCTTGATTGAATTAGCTCTCACACCAATATTTGCGTCTAGAGCCTTTGCATTGAGGGCTATCTGAAAACGGCTGTGGCGCTGATGTTGCCTGTGAATGTGGAGTTGGTGGCATGTGAAACCCGCATTTGGAGCATTCGTTTGTATGGGATGCTCTACCAGGTTCATTCCTAGATAATGCACTCAAAGGGCACTAAGCATCGAGTGTGAAAACTGAGTTTCCTTGAGAGCTGCTTGGAAGCCTGATGGTGTGTGAAGTTAGTGAGCCAAATGGAGTTGTTCTGCCACAAGAACCACTCGGCTGATCCTTCTTCAATATGCCCTTCACCAACATGCAGTGTTTCCTTGATTGAATTAGCTCTCACACCAATATTTGCGTCTAGAGCCTTTGCATTGAGGGCTATCTGAAAACGGCTGTGGCGGTGAAGTTGCCTGTGAATGTGGAGTTGGTGGCATGTGAAACCCGCATGTGGAGCATTCGTTTGTGTGGGATGCTCAGCAAGATTCATTTCAGTCCTAGGCACTCAAAGGGCACTAAGCATAGAGTGTGACAACTGAGTTTCCTTGAGAGCTGCTTGGAAGCCTGATGGTGTGTGAAGTTAGTGAGCGAAATGGAGTTGTTCTCCCACAAGAACCACTCGGCTGATCCTTCTTCAATATGCCCTTCACCAACATGCACTGTTTCCTTGATTGAATTAGCTCTCACACCAATATTTGCGTCTAGAGCCTTTGCATTGAGGGCTATCTGAAAACGGCTGTGGCGCTGAAGTTGCCTGTGAATGTGGAGTTAGTGGCATGTGAAACCCGCATGTGGAGCATTCGTTTGTGTGGGATGCTCTACCAGGTTCATTCCCAGATAATGCACTCAAAGGGCACTAAGCATAGAGTGTGAAAACTGAGTTTCCTTGAGAGCTGCTTGGAAGCCTGATGGTGTGTGAAGTTAGTGAGCCAAATGGAGTTGTTCTCCCACAAGAACCACTCGGCTGATCCTTCTTCAACATACCCTTCACCAACATGCAGTGTTTCCTTGATTGAATTAGCTCTCACACCAATATTTGCGTCTAGAGCCTTTGCATTGAGGGCTATCTGAAAACGGCTGTGGCGCTGAAGTTGCCTGTGAATGTGGAGTTGGTGGCATGTGAAACCCGCATGTGGAGCATTCGTTTGTGTGGGATGCTCACCAAGTTTCATTTCAGTCCTAGGCACTCAAAGGGCACTAAGCATAGAGTGTGAAAACTGAGTTTGCTTGAGAGCTGCTTGGAAGCCTGATGGTGTGTGAAGTTAGTGAGCGAAATGGAGTTGTTGTCCTACAAGAACCACTTGGCTGATCCTTCTTCAATATGCCCTTCACCAACATGCAGTGTTTCCTTGATTGAATTAGCTCTCACACCAATATTTGCGTCTAGAGCCTTTGCATTGAGGGCTATCTGAAAACGGCTGTGGCGCTGAAGTTGCCTGTGAATGTGGAGTTGGTGGCATGTGAAACCCGCATGTGGAGCATTCGTTTGTGTGGGATGCTCTACCAGGTTCCTTCCTAGATAAGGCACTCAAAGGGCACTAAGCATAGAGTGTGAAAACTGAGTTTCCTTGAGAGCTGCTTGGAAGCCTGATGGTGTGTGAAGTTAGTGAGTCAAATGGAGTTGTTCTCCCACAAGAACCACTCGGCTGATCCTTCTTCAATATGCCCTTCACCAACATGCAGTGTTTCCTTGATTGAATTAGCTCTCACACCAATATTTGCGTCTAGACCTTTGCATTGAGGGCTATCTGAAAACGGCTGTGGCGCTGAAGTTGCCTGTGAATGTGGAGTTGGTGGCATGTGAAACCCGCATGTGGAGCATTCGTTTGTGTGGGATGCTGTACCAGGTTCATTCCTAGATAATGCACTCAAAGGGCACTAAGCATAGAGTGTGAAAACTGAGTTTCCTTGAGAGCTGCTTGGAAGCCTGATGGTGTGTGAAGTTAGTGAGCCAAATGGAGTTGTTCTCCCACAAGAACCACTCTGCTGATCCTTCTTCAATATACCCTTCACCAACATGCAGTGTTTCCTTGATTGAATTAGCTCTCACACCAATATTTGTGTCTAGAGCCTTTGCATTGAGGGCTATCTGTAAACAGCTGTGGCGCTGAAGTTGCCTGTGAATGTGGAGTTGGTGGCATGTGAAACCCGCATGTGGAGCATTCGTTTGTGTGGGATGCTCTACCAGGTTCATTCCCAGATAATGCACTCAAAGGGCACTAAGCATAGAGTGTGAAAACTGAGTTTCCTTGAGAGCTGCTTGGAAGCCTGATGGTGTGTGAAGTTAGTGAGCCAAATGGAGTTGTTCTCCCACAAGAACCACTCGGCTGATCCTTCTTCAATATGCCCTTCACCAACATGCAGTGTTTCCTTGATTGAATTAGCTCTCACACCAATATTTGTGTCTAGATCCTTTGCATTGAGGGCTATCTGAAAACGGCTGTGGCGCTGAAGTTGCGTGTGAATGTGGAGTTGGTGGCATGTGAAACCCGCATGTGGAGCATTCGTTTGTGTGGGATGCTCAGCAAGTTTCATTTCAGTCCTAGGCACTCAAAGGGCACTAAGCATAGAGTGTGAAAACTGAGTTTGCTTGAGAGCTGCTTGGAAGCCTGATGGTGTGTGAAGTGAGTGAGCCAAATGGAGTTGTTCTCCCACAAGAACCACTCGGCTGATCCTTCTTCAATATGCCCTTCACCAACATGCACTGTTTCCTTGATTGAATTAGCTCTCACACCAATATTTGCGTCTAGAGCCTATGCATTGAGGGCTATCTGAAAACGGCGGTGGCGCTGAAGTTGCCTGTGAATGTGGAGTTGGTGGCATGTGAAACCCGCATGTGGCGCATTCGTTTGTGTGGGATGCTCACCAAGTTTCATTTCAGTCCTAGGCACTCAAAGGGCACTAAGCATAGAGTGTGAAAACTGAGTTTCCTTGAGAGCTGCTTGGAAGCCTGATGGTGTGTGAAGTTAGTGAGCCAAATGGAGTTGTTCTCCCACAAGAACCACTCGGCTGATCCTTCTTCAATATACCCTTCACCAACATGCAGTGTTTCCTTGATTGAATTAGCTCTCACACCAATATTTGTGTCTAGAGCCTTTGCATTGAGGGCTATCTGTAAACAGCTGTGGCGCTGAAGTTGCCTGTGAATGTGGAGTTGGTGGCATGTGAAACCCGCATGTGGAGCATTCGTTTGTGTGGGATGCTCTACCAGGTTCATTCCCAGATAATGCACTCAAAGGGCACTAAGCATAGAGTGTGAAAACTGAGTTTCCTTGAGAGCTGCTTGGAAGCCTGATGGTGTGTGAAGTTAGTGAGCCAAATGGAGTTGTTCTCCCACAAGAACCACTCGGCTGATCCTTCTTCAATATGCCCTTCATCAACATGAAGTGTTTCCTTGATTGAATTAGCTCTCACACCAATATTTGCGTCTGGACCTTTGCATTGAGGGCTATCTGAAAACGGCTGTGGCGCTGAAGTTGCCTGTGAATGTGGAGTTGGTGGCATGTGAAACCCGCATGTGGAGCATTCGTTTGTGTGGGATGCTCTACCAGGTTCATTCCTAGATAAGGCACTCAAAGGGCACTAAGCATAGAGTGTGAAAACTGAGTTTTCTTGAGAGCTGCTTGGAAGCCTGATGGTGTGTGAAGTTAGTGAGCCAAATGGAGTTGTTCTCCCACAAGAACCACTCGGCTGATCCTTCTTCAATATGCCCTTCACCAACATGCAGTGTTTCCTTGATTGAATTAGCTCTCACACCAATATTTGTGTCTAGATCCTTTGCATTGAGGGCTATCTGAAAACGGCTGTGGCGCTGAAGTTGACTGTGAATGTGGAGTTGGTGGCATGTGAAACCCGCATGTGGAGCATTCGTTTGTGTGGGATGCTCTACCAGGTTCATTTCAGTCCTAGGCACTCAAAGGGCACTAAGCATAGAGTGTGACAACTGAGTTTCCTTGAGAGCTGCTTGGAAGCCTGATGGTGTGTGAAGTTAGTGAGCCAAATGGAGTTGTTCTCCCACAAGAACCACTCGGCTGATCCTCCTTCAATATGCCCTTCACCAACATGCACTGTTTCCTTGATTGAATTAGCTCTCACACCAATATTTGCGTCTAGAGCCTTTGCATTGAGGGCTATCTGAAAACGGCTGTAGCGCTGAAGTTGCCTGTGAATGTGGAGTTAGTGGCATGTGAAACCCGCATGTGGAGCATTCGTTTGTGTGGGATGCTCTACCAGCTTCATTTCAGTCCTACGCACTCAAAGGGCACTAAGCATAGAGTGTGAAAACTGAGTTTCCTTGAGAGCTGCTTGGAAGCCTGATGGTGTGTGAAGTTAGTGAGCCAAATGGAGTTGTTCTCCCACAAGAACCACTCTGCTGATCCTTCTTCAATATACCCTTCACCAACATGCAGTGTTTCCTTGATTGAATTAGCTCTCACACCAATATTTGCGTCTAGAGCCTTTGCATTGAGGGCTATCTGAAAACGGCTGTGGCGCTGAAGTTGCCTGTGAATGTGGAGTTGGTGGCATGTGAAACCCGCATGTGGAGCATTCGTTTGTGTGGGATGCTCTACCAGGTTCATTCCTAGATAATGCACTCAAAGGGCACTAAGCATAGAGTGTGAAAACTGAGTTTCCTTGAGAGCTGCTTGGAAGCCTGATGGTGTGTGAAGTTAGTGAGCCAAATGGAGTTGTTCTCCCACAAGAACCACTCTGCTGATCCTTCTTCAATATACCCTTCACCAACATGCAGTGTTTCCTTGATTGAATTAGCTCTCACACCAATATTTGTGTCTAGAGCCTTTGCATTGAGGGCTATCTGTAAACAGCTGTGGCGCTGAAGTTGCCTGTGAATGTGGAGTTGGTGGCATGTGAAACCCGCATGTGGAGCATTCGTTTGTGTGGGATGCTCTACCAGGTTCATTCCCAGATAATGCACTCAAAGGGCACTAAGCATAGAGTGTGAAAACTGAGTTTCCTTGAGAGCTGCTTGGAAGCCTGATGGTGTGTGAAGTTAGTGAGCCAAATGGAGTTGTTCTCCCACAAGAACCACTCGGCTGATCCTTCTTCAATATGCCCTTCACCAACATGCAGTGTTTCCTTGATTGAATTAGCTCTCACACCAATATTTGTGTCTAGATCCTTTGCATTGAGGGCTATCTGAAAACGGCTGTGGCGCTGAAGTTGCGTGTGAATGTGGAGTTGGTGGCATGTGAAACCCGCATGTGGAGCATTCGTTTGTGTGGGATGCTCACCAAGTTTCATTTCAGTCCTAGGCACTCAAAGGGCACTAAGCATAGAGTGTGAAAACTGAGTTTGCTTGAGAGCTGCTTGGAAGCCTGATGGTGTGTGAAGTGAGTGAGCCAAATGGAGTTGTTCTCCCACAAGAACCACTCGGCTGATCCTTCTTCAATATGCCCTTCACCAACATGCACTGTTTCCTTGATTGAATTAGCTCTCACACCAATATTTGCGTCTAGAGCCTATGCATTGAGGGCTATCTGAAAACGGCGGTGGCGCTGAAGTTGCCTGTGAATGTGGAGTTGGTGGCATGTGAAACCCGCATGTGGAGCATTCGTTTGTGTGGGATGCTCACCAAGTTTCATTTCAGTCCTAGGCACTCAAAGGGCACTAAGCATAGAGTGTGAAAACTGAGTTTCCTTGAGAGCTGCTTGGAAGCCTGATGGTGTGTGAAGTTAGTGAGCCAAATGGAGTTGTTCTCCCACAAGAACCACTCGGCTGATCCTTCTTCAATATACCCTTCACCAACATGCAGTGTTTCCTTGATTGAATTAGCTCTCACACCAATATTTGTGTCTAGAGCCTTTGCATTGAGGGCTATCTGTAAACAGCTGTGGCGCTGAAGTTGCCTGTGAATGTGGAGTTGGTGGCATGTGAAACCCGCATGTGGAGCATTCGTTTGTGTGGGATGCTCTACCAGGTTCATTCCTAGATAATGCACTCAAAGGGCACTAAGCATAGAGTGTGAAAACTGAGTTTCCTTGAGAGCTGCTTGGAAGCCTGATGGTGTGTGAAGTTAGTGAGCCAAATGGAGTTGTTCTCCCACAAGAACCACTCGGCTGATCCTTCTTCAATATGCCCTTCATCAACATGAAGTGTTTCCTTGATTGAATTAGCTCTCACACCAATATTTGCGTCTGGAGCTTTGCATTGAGGGCTATCTGAAAACGGCTGTGGCGCTGAAGTTGCCTGTGAATGTGGAGTTGGTGGCATGTGAAACCCGCATGTGGAGCATTCGTTTGTGTGGGATGCTCTACCAGGTTCATTCCTAGATAAGGCACTCAAAGGGCACTAAGCATAGAGTGTGAAAACTGAGTTTTCTTGAGAGCTGCTTGGAAGCCTGATGGTGTGTGAAGTTAGTGAGCCAAATGGAGTTGTTCTCCCACAAGAACCACTCGGCTGATCCTTCTTCAATATGCCCTTCACCAACATGCAGTGTTTCCTTGATTGAATTAGCTCTCACACCAATATTTGTGTCTAGATCCTTTGCATTGAGGGCTATCTGAAAACGGCTGTGGCGCTGAAGTTGCCTGTGAATGTGGAGTTGGTGGCATGTGAAACCCGCATGTGGAGCATTCGTTTGTGTGGGATGCTCTACCAGGTTCATTTCAGTCCTAGGCACTCAAAGGGCACTAAGCATAGAGTGTGACAACTGAGTTTCCTTGAGAGCTGCTTGGAAGCCTGATGGTGTGTGAAGTTAGTGAGCCAAATGGAGTTGTTCTCCCACAAGAACCACTCGGCTGATCCTCCTTCAATATGCCCTTCACCAACATGCAGTGTTTCCTTGATTGAATTAGCTCTCACACCAATATTTGCGTCTAGAGCCTTTGCATTGAGGGCTATCTGAAAACGGCTGTAGCGCTGAAGTTGCCTGTGAATGTGGAGTTAGTGGCATGTGAAACCCGCATGTGGAGCATTCGTTTGTGTGGGATGCTCTACCAGCTTCATTTCAGTCCTACGCACTCAAAGGGCACTAAGCATAGAGTGTGAAAACTGAGTTTCCTTGAGAGCTGCTTGGAAGCCTGATGGTGTGTGAAGTTAGTGAGCCAAATGGAGTTGTTCTCCCACAAGAACCACTCTGCTGATCCTTCTTCAATATACCCTTCACCAACATGCAGTGTTTCCTTGATTGAATTAGCTCTCACACCAATATTTGCGTCTAGAGCCTTTGCATTGAGGGCTATCTGAAAACGGCTGTGGCGCTGAAGTTGCCTGTGAATGTGGAGTTGGTGGCATGTGAAACCCGCATGTGGAGCATTCGTTTGTGTGGGATGCTCTACCAGGTTCATTCCTAGATAATGCACTCAAAGGGCACTAAGCATAGAGTGTGAAAACTGAGTTTCCTTGAGAGCTGCTTGGAAGCCTGATGGTGTGTGAAGTTAGTGAGCCAAATGGAGTTGTTCTCCCACAAGAACCACTCTGCTGATCCTTCTTCAATATACCCTTCACCAACATGCAGTGTTTCCTTGATTGAATTAGCTCTCACACCAATATTTGTGTCTAGAGCCTTTGCATTGAGGGCTATCTGTAAACAGCTGTGGCGCTGAAGTTGCCTGTGAATGTGGAGTTGGTGGCATGTGAAACCCGCATGTGGAGCATTCGTTTGTGTGGGATGCTCTACCAGGTTCATTCCCAGATAATGCACTCAAAGGGCACTAAGCATAGAGTGTGAAAACTGAGTTTCCTTGAGAGCTGCTTGGAAGCCTGATGGTGTGTGAAGTTAGTGAGCCAAATGGAGTTGTTCTCCCACAAGAACCACTCGGCTGATCCTTCTTCAATATGCCCTTCACCAACATGCAGTGTTTCCTTGATTGAATTAGCTCTCACACCAATATTTGTGTCTAGATCCTTTGCATTGAGGGCTATCTGAAAACGGCTGTGGCGCTGAAGTTGCGTGTGAATGTGGAGTTGGTGGCATGTGAAACCCGCATGTGGAGCATTCGTTTGTGTGGGATGCTCACCAAGTTTCATTTCAGTCCTAGGCACTCAAAGGGCACTAAGCATAGAGTGTGAAAACTGAGTTTGCTTGAGAGCTGCTTGGAAGCCTGATGGTGTGTGAAGTGAGTGAGCCAAATGGAGTTGTTCTCCCACAAGAACCACTCGGCTGATCCTTCTTCAATATGCCCTTCACCAACATGCACTGTTTCCTTGATTGAATTAGCTCTCACACCAATATTTGCGTCTAGAGCCTATGCATTGAGGGCTATCTGAAAACGGCTGTGGCGCTGAAGTTGCCTGTGAATGTGGAGTTGGTGGCATGTGAAACCCGCATGTGGAGCATTCGTTTGTGTGGGATGCTCACCAAGTTTCATTTCAGTCCTAGGCACTCAAAGGGCACTAAGCATAGAGTGTGAAAACTGAGTTTCCTTGAGAGCTGCTTGGAAGCCTGATGGTGTGTGAAGTTAGTGAGCCAAATGGAGTTGTTCTCCCACAAGAACCACTCGGCTGATCCTTCTTCAATATACCCTTCACCAACATGCAGTGTTTCCTTGATTGAATTAGCTCTCACACCAATATTTGCGTCTAGAGCCTTTGCATTGAGGGCTATCTGTAAACAGCTGTGGCGCTGAAGTTGCCTGTGAATGTGGAGTTGGTGGCATGTGAAACCCGCATGTGGAGCATTCGTTTGTGTGGGATGCTCTACCAGGTTCATTCCCAGATAATGCACTCAAAGGGCACTAAGCATAGAGTGTGAAAACTGAGTTTCCTTGAGAGCTGCTTGGAAGCCTGATGGTGTGTGAAGTTAGTGAGCCAAATGGAGTTGTTCTCCCACAAGAACCACTCGGCTGATCCTTCTTCAATATGCCCTTCATCAACATGCAGTGTTTCCTTGATTGAATTAGCTCTCACACCAATATTTGCGTCTGGACCTTTGCATTGAGGGCTATCTGAAAACGGCTGTGGCGCTGAAGTTGCCTGTGAATGTGGAGTTGGTGGCATGTGAAACCCGCATGTGGAGCATTCGTTTGTGTGGGATGCTCAGCAAGTTTCATTTCAGTCCTAGGCACTCAAAGGGCACTAAGCATAGAGTGTGACAACTGAGTTTCCTTGAGAGCTGCTTGGAAGCCTGATGGTGTGTGAAGTTAGTGAGCCAAATGGAGTTGTTCTCCCACAAGAACCACTCGGCTGATCCTCCTTCAATATGCCCTTCACCAACATGCAGTGTTTCCTTGATTGAATTAGCTCTCACACCAATATTTGCGTCTAGAGCCTTTGCATTGAGGGCTATCTGAAAACGGCTGTAGCGCTGAAGTTGCCTGTGAATGTGGAGTTAGTGGCATGTGAAACCCGCATGTGGAGCATTCGTTTGTGTGGGATGCTCTACCAGCTTCATTTCAGTCCTACGCACTCAAAGGGCACTAAGCATAGAGTGTGAAAACTGAGTTTCCTTGAGAGCTGCTTGGAAGCCTGATGGTGTGTGAAGTTAGTGAGCCAAATGGAGTTGTTCTCCCACAAGAACCACTCTGCTGATCCTTCTTCAATATGCCCTTCACCAACATGCAGTGTTTCCTTGATTGAATTAGCTCTCACACCAATATTTGCGTCTAGACCTTTGCATTGAGGGCTATCTGAAAACGGCTGTGGCGCTGAAGTTGCCTGTGAATGTGGAGTTGGTGGCATGTGAAACCCGCATGTGGAGCATTCGTTTGTGTGGGATGCTCTACCAGGTTCATTCCTAGATAATGCACTCAAAGGGCACTAAGCATAGAGTGTGAAAACTGAGTTTCCTTGAGAGCTGCTTGGAAGCCTGATGGTGTGTGAAGTTAGTGAGCCAAATGGAGTTGTTCTCCCACAAGAACCACTCGGCTGATCCTTCTTCAATATGCCCTTCACCAACATGCACTGTTTCCTTGATTGAATTAGCTCTCACACCAATATTTGCGTCTAGAGCCTTGGCATTGAGGGCTATCTGAAAACGGCTGTGGCGCTGAAGTTGCCTGTGAATGTGGAGTTGGTGGCATGTGAAACCCGCATGTGGAGCATTCGTTTGTGTGGGATGCTCTACCAGGTTCGTTCCCAGATAATGCACTCAAAGGGCACTAAGCATAGAGTGTGAAAACTTAGTTTCCTTGAGAGCTGCTTGGAAGCCTGATGGTGTGTGAAGTTAGTGAGCCAAATGGAGTTGTTCTCCCACAAGAACCACTCGGCTGATCCTTCTTCAATATGCCCTTCACCAACATGCAGTGTTTCCTTGATTGAATTAGCTCTCACACCAATATTTGCGTCTAGAGCCTATGCATTGAGGGCTATCTGAAAACGGCTGTTGCGCTGAAGTTGCCTGTGAATGTGGAGTTGGTGGCATGTGAAACCCGCATGTGGAGCATTCGTTTGTGTGGGATGCTCTACCAGGTTCCTTCCTAGATAAGGCACTCAAAGGGCACTAAGCATAGAGTGTGAAAACTGAGTTTCCTTGAGAGCTGCTTGGAATGTGGAGTTGGTGGCATGTGAAACCTGCATGTGGAGCATTCGTTTGTGTGGGATGCTCAGCAAGTTTCATTTCAGTCCTAGGCACTCAAAGGGCACTAAGCATAGAGTGTGAAAACTGAGTTTCCTTGAGAGCTGCTTGGAAGCCTGATGGTGTGTGAATTTAGTGAGCCAAATGGAGTTGTTCTCCCACAAGAACCACTCGGCTGATCCTCCTTCAATATGCCCTTCACCAACATGCACTGTTTCCTTGATTGAATTAGCTCTCACACCAATATTTGCGTCTAGAGCCTTTGCATTGAGGGCTATCTGAAAACGGCTGTAGCGCTGAAGTTGCCTGTGAATGTGGAGTTAGTGGCATGTGAAACCCGCATGTGGAGCATTCGTTTGTGTGGGATGCTCTACCAGGTTCCTTCCTAGATAAGGCACTCAAAGGGCACTAAGCATAGAGTGTGAAAACTGAGTTTCCTTGAGAGCTGCTTGGAATGTGGAGTTGGTGGCATGTGAAACCTGCATGTGGAGCATTCGTTTGTGTGGGATGCTCAGCAAGTTTCATTTCAGTCGTAGGCACTCAAAGGGCACTAAGCATAGAGTGTGAAAACTGAGTTTCCTTGAGAGCTGCTTGGAAGCCTGATGGTGTGTGAAGTTAGTGAGCCCAATGGAGTTGTTCTCCCACAAGAACCACTCGGCTGATCCTTCTTCAATATGCCCTTCACCAACATGCACTGTTTCCTTGATTGAATTAGCTCTCACACCAATATTTGCGTCTAGAGCCTTTGCATTGAGGGCTATCTGAAAACGGCTGTGGCGCTGAAGTTGCCTGTGAATGTGGAGTTGGTGGCATGTGAAACCCGCATGTGGAGCATTCGTTTGTGTTGGATGCTCTACCATGTTCCTTCCTAGATAAGGCACTCAAAGGGCACTAAGCATAGAGTGTGAAAACTGAGTTTCCTTGAGAGCTGCTTGGAAGCTTGATGGTGTGTGAAGTTAGTGAGCCAAATGGAGTTGTTCTCCCACAAGAACCACTCGGCTGATCCTTCTTCAATATGCCCTTCACCAACATGCACTGTTTCCTTGATTGAATTAGCTCTCACACCAATATTTGCGTCTAGAGCCTTTGCATTGAGGGCTATCTGAAAACGGCTGTTGCGCTGAAGTTGCCTGTGAATGTGGAGTTGGTGGCATGTGAAACCCGCATGTGGAGCATTCGTTTGTGTGGGATGCTCAGCAAGATTCATTTCAGTCCTAGGCACTCAAAGGGCACTAAGCATAGAGTGTGACAACTGAGTTTGCTTGAGAGCTGCTTGGAAGCCTGATGGTGTGTGAAGTGAGTGAGCCAAATGGAGTTGTTCTCCCACAAGAACCACTCGGCTGATCCTTCTTCAATATGCCCTTCACCAACATGCAGTGTTTCCTTGATTGAATTAGCTCTCACACCAATATTTGCGTCTAGAGCCTTTGCATTGAGGGCTATCTGAAAACGGCTGTGGCGCTGAAGTTGCCTGTGAATGTGGAGTTGGTCGCATGTGAAACCCGCATGTGGAGCATTCGTTTGTGTGGGATGCTCTACCAGGTTCATTCCCAGATAATGCACTCAAAGGGCACTAAGCATAGAGTGTGAAAACTGAGTTTCCTTGAGAGCTGCTTGGAAGCCTGATGGTGTGTGAAGTTAGTGAGCCAAATGGAGTTGTTCTCCCACAAGAACCACTCGGCTGATCCTTCTTCAATATGCCCTTCACCAACATGCAGTGTTTCCTTGATTGAATTAGCTCTCACACCAATATTTGCGTCTAGAGCCTTTGCATTGAGGGCTATCTGAAAACGGCTGTGGCGCTGAAGTTGCCTGTGAATGTGGAGTTGGTGGCATGTGAAACCCGCATGTGGAGCATTCGTTTGTGTGGGATGCTCACCAAGTTTCATTTCAGTCCTAGGCACTCAAAGGGCACTAAGCATAGAGTGTGACAACTGAGTTTGCTTGAGAGCTGCTTGGAAGCCTGATGGTGTGTGAAGTTAGTGAGCCAAATGGAGTTGTTCTCCCACAAGAACCACTCAGCTGATCCTTCTTCAATATGCCCTTCACCAACATGCAGTGTTTCCTTGATTGAATTAGCTCTCACACCAATATTTGCGTCTAGAGCCTTTGCATTGAGGGCTATCTGAAAACGGCTGTGGCGCTGAAGTTGCCTGTGAATGTGGAGTTGGTGGCATGTGAAACCCGCATGTGGAGCATTGGTTTGTGTGGGATGCTCTACCAGGTTCCTTCCTAGATAAGGCACTCAGAGGGCACTAAGCATAGAGTGTGAAAACTGAGTTTCCTTGAGAGCTGCTTGGAAGCCTGATGGTGTGTGAAGTTAGTGAGCCAAATGGAGTTGTTCTCCCACAAGAACCACTCGGCTGATCCTTCTTCAATATGCCCTTCATCAACATGCAGTGTTTCCTTGATTGAATTAGCTCTCACACCAATATTTGCGTCTAGACCTTTGCATTGAGGACTATCTGAAAACGGCGGTGGCACTGAAGTTGCCTGTGAATGTGGAGTTGGTGGCATGTGAAACCCGCATGTGGAGCATTCGTTTGTGTGGGTTGCTGTACCAGGTTCATTCCTAGATAATGCACTCAAAGGGCACTAAGCATAGAGTGTGAAAACTGAGTTTCCTTGAGAGCTGCTTGGAAGCCTGATGGTGTGTGAAGTTAGTGAGCCAAATGGAGTTGTTCTCCCACAAGAACCACTCGGCTGATCCTTCTTCAATATGCCCTTCACCAACATGCAGTGTTTCCTTGATTGAATTAGCTCTCACACCAATATTTGCGTCTAGACCTTTGCATTGAGGGCTATCTGAAAACGGCTGTGGCGCTGAAGTTGCCTGTGAATGTGGAGTTGGTGGCATGTGAAACCCGCATGTGGAGCATTCGTTTGTGTGGGATGCTCTACCATGTTCATTCCTAGATAATGCACTCAAAGGGCACTAAGCATAGAGTGTGAAAACTGAGTTTCCTTGAGAGCTGCTTGGAAGCCTGATGGTGTGTGAAGTTAGTGAGCCAAATGGAGTTGTTCTCCCACAAGAACCACTCGGCTGATCCTTCTTCAATATTCCCTTCACCAACATGCAGTGTTTCCTTGATTGAATTAGCTCTCACACCAATATTTGCGTCTAGAGCCTTTGCATTGAGGGCTATCTGAAAACGGCTGTGGCGCTGAAGTTGCCTGTGAATGTGGAGTTGGTGGCATGTGAAACCCGCATGTGGAGCATTCGTTTGTGTGGGATGCTCTACCAGGTTCGTTCCCAGATAATGCACTCAAAGGGCACTAAGCATAGAGTGTGAAAACTTAGTTTCCTTGAGAGCTGCTTGGAAGCCTGATGGTGTGTGAAGTTAGTGAAGCAAATGGAGTTGTTCTCCCACAAGAACCACTCGGCTGATCCTTCTTCAATATGCCCTTCACCAACATGCAGTGTTTCCTTGATTGAATTAGCTCTCACACCAATATTTGCGTCTAGAGCCTATGCATTGAGGGCTATCTGAAAACGGCGGTGGCGCTGAAGTTGCCTGTGAATGTGGAGTTGGTGGCATGTGAAACCCGCATGTGGAGCATTCGTTTGTGTGGGATGCTCACAAAGCTTCATTTCAGTCCTAGGCACTCAAAGGGCACTAAGCATAGAGTGTGAAAACTGAGTTTCCTTGAGAGCTGCTTGGAAGCCTGATGGTGTGTGAAGTTAGTGAGCCAAATGGAGTTGTTCTCAAACAAGAACCACTCGGCTGATCCTTCTTCTATATGCCCTTCATCAACATGCAGTGTTTCCTTGATTGAATTAGCTCTCACACCAATATTTGCGTCTGGACCTTTGCATTGAGGGCTATCTGAAAACGGCTGTGGCGCTGAAGTTGCCTGTGAATGTGGAGTTGGTGGCATGTGAAACCCGCATGTGGAGCATTCGTTTGTGTGGGATGCTCTACCAGGTTCATTCCTAGATAATGCACTCAAAGGGCACTAAGCATAGAGTGTGAAAACTGAGTTTCCTTGAGAGCTGCTTGGAAGCCTGATGGTGTGTGAAGTTAGTGAGCCAAATGGAGTTGTTCTCCCACAAGAACCACTCGGCTGATCCTTCTTCAATATGCCCTTCACCAACATGCAGTGTTTCCTTGATTGAATTAGCTCTCACACCAATATTTGCGTCTAGACCTTTGCATTGAGGGCTATCTGAAAACGGCTGTGGCGCTGAAGTTGCCTGTGAATGTGGAGTTGGTGGCATGTGAAACCCGCATGTGGAGCATTCGTTTGTGTGGGATGCTCTACCATGTTCATTCCTAGATAATGCACTCAAAGGGCACTAAGCATAGAGTGTGTAAACTGAGTTTCCTTGAGAGCTGCTTGGAAGCCTGATGGTGTGTGAAGTGAGTGAGCCAAATGGAGTTGTTCTCCCACAAGAACCACTCGGCTGATCCTTCTTCAATATGCCCTTCACCAACATGCAGTGTTTCCTTGATTGAATTAGCTCTCACACCAATATTTGCGTCTAGAGCCTTTGCATTGAGGGCTATCTGAAAACGGCTGTGGCGCTGAAGTTGCCTGTGAATGTGGAGTTGGTGGCATGTGAAACCCGCATGTGGAGCATTCGTTTGTGTGGGATGCTCTACCAGGTTCGTTCCCAGATAATGCACTCAAAGGGCACTAAGCATAGAGTGTGAAAACTTAGTTTCCTTGAGAGCTGCTTGGAAGCCTGATGGTGTGTGAAGTTAGTGAAGCAAATGGAGTTGTTCTCCCACAAGAACCACTCGGCTGATCCTTCTTCAATATGCCCTTCACCAACATGCACTGTTTCCTTGATTGAATTAGCTCTCACACCAATATTTGCGTCTAGAGCCTATGCATTGAGGGCTATCTGAAAACGGCGGTGGCGCTGAAGTTGCCTGTGAATGTGGAGTTGGTGGCATGTGAAACCCGCATGTGGAGCATTCGTTTGTGTGGGATGCTCACAAAGCTTCATTTCAGTCCTAGGCACTCAAAGGGCACTAAGCATAGAGTGTGAAAACTGAGTTTCCTTGAGAGCTGCTTGGAAGCCTGATGGTGTGTGAAGTTAGTGAGCCAAATGGAGTTGTTCTCCCACAAGAACCACTCGGCTGATCCTTCTTCTATATGCCCTTCATCAACATGCAGTGTTTCCTTGATTGAATTAGCTCTCACACCAATATTTGCGTCTGGACCTTTGCATTGAGGGCTATCTGAAAACGGCTGTGGCGCTGAAGTTGCCTGTGAATGTGGAGTTGGTGGCATGTGAAACCCGCATGTGGAGCATTCGTTTGTGTGGGATGCTCTACCAGGTTCATTCCTAGATAATGCACTCAAAGGGCACTAAGCATAGAGTGTGAAAACTGAGTTTTCTTGAGAGCTGCTTGGAAGCCTGATGGTGTGTGAAGTTAGTGAGCCAAATGGAGTTGTTCTCCCACAAGAACCACTCGGCTGATCCTTCTTCAATATGCCCTTCACCAACATGCAGTGTTTCCTTGATTGAATTAGCTCTCACACCATATTTGTGTTTAGATCCTTTGCATTGAGGGCTATCTGAAAACGGCGGTGGCGCTGAAGTTGCATGTGAATGTGGAGTTGGTGGCATGTGAAACCCGCATGTGGAGCATTCGTTTGTGTGGGATGCTCAGCAAGTTTCATTTCAGTCCTAGGCACTCAAAGGGCACTAAGCATAGAGTGTGACAACTGAGTTTCCTTGAGAGCTGCTTGGAAGCCTGATGGTGTGTGAAGTTAGTGAGCCAAATGGAGTTGTTCTCCCACAAGAACCACTCGGCTGATCCTCCTTCAATATGCCCTTCACCAACATGCACTGTTTCCTTGATTGAATTAGCTCTCACACCAATATTTGCGTCTAGAGCCTTTGCATTGAGGGCTATCTGTAAACGGCTGTGGCGCTGAAGTTGCCTGTGAATGTGGAGTTAGTGGCATGTGAAACCCGCATGTGGAGCATTCGTTTGTGTTGGATGCTCTACCAGGTTCCTTCCTAGATAATGCACTCAAAGGGCACTAAGCATAGAGTGTGTAAACTGAGTTTCCTTGAGAGCTGCTTGGAAGCCTGATGGTGTGTGAAGTTAGTGAGCCAAATGGAGTTGTTCTCCCACAAGAACCACTCGGCTGATCCTTCTTCAATATGCCCTTCACCAACATGCAGTGTTTCCTTGATTGAATTAGCTCTCACACCAATATTTGCGTCTAGAGCCTTTGCATTGAGGGCTATCTGAAAATGGCTGTGGCGCTGAAGTTGCCTGTGAATGTGGAGTTGGTGGCATATGAAAGACGCATGTGGAGCATTCGTTTGTGTGGGATGCTCACCAAGTTTCATTTCAGTCCTAGGCACTCAAAGGGCACTAAGCATAGAGTGTGACAACTGAGTTTCCTTGAGAGCTGCTTGGAAGCCTGATGGTGTGTGAAGTTAGTGAGCCAAATGGAGTTGTTCTCCCACAAGAACCACTCGGCTGATCCTTCTTCAATATGCCCTTCACCAACATGCAGTGTTTCCTTGATTGAATTAGCTCTCACACCAATATTTGCGTCTAGAGCCTTTGCATTGAGGGCTATCTGAAAACGGCTGTGGCGCTGAAGTTGCCTGTGAATGTGGAGTTGGTGGCATGTGAAACCCGCATGTGGAGCATTCGTTTGTGTGGGATGCTCTACCAGGTTCATTCCTAGATAAGGCACTCAAAGGGCACTAAGCATAGAGTGTGAAAACTGAGTTTCCTTGAGAGCTGCTTGGAAGCCTGATGGTGTGTGAAGTTAGTGAGCCAAATGGAGTTGTTCTCCCACAAGAACCACTCGGCTGATCCTTCTTCAATATGCCCTTCACCAACATGCAGTGTTTCCTTGATTGAATTAGCTCTCACACCAATATTTGCGTCTAGAGCCTTTGCATTGAGGGCTATCTGAAAACGGCTGTGGCGCTGAAGTTGCCTGTGAATGTGGAGTTGGTGGCATGTGAAACCCGCATGTGGAGCATTCGTTTGTGTGGGATGCTCACCAAGTTTCATTTCAGTCCTAGGCACTCAAAGGGCACTAAGCATAGAGTGTGACAACTGAGTTTCCTTGAGAGCTGCTTGGAAGCCTGATGGTGTGTGAAGTTAGTGAGCCAAATGGAGTTGTTCTCCCACAAGAACCACTCAGCTGATCCTTCTTCAATATGCCCTTCACCAACATGCAGTGTTTCCTTGATTGAATTAGCTCTCACACCAATATTTGCGTCTAGAGCCTTTGCATTGAGGGCTATCTGAAAACGGCTGTGGCGCTGAAGTTGCCTGTGAATGTGGAGTTGGTGGCATGTGAAACCCGCATGTGGAGCATTGGTTTGTGTGGGATGCTCTACCAGGTCCCTTCCTAGATAAGGCACTCAGAGGGCACTAAGCATAGAGTGTGAAAACACTGAGTTTCCTTGAGAGCTGCTTGGAAGCCTGATGGTGTGTGAAGTTAGTGAGCCAAATGGAGTTGTTCTCCCACAAGAACCACTCGGCTGATCCTTCTTCAATATGCCCTTCACCAACATGCACTGTTTCCTTGATTGAATTAGCTCTCACACCAATATTTGCGTCTAGACCTTTGCATTGAGGGCTATCTGAAAACGGCTGTGGCGCTGAAGTTGCCTGTGAATGTGGAGTTGGTGGCATGTGAAACCCGCATGTGGAGCATTCGTTTGTGTGGGATGCTCACCAAGCTTCATTTCAGTCCTAGGCACTCAAAGGGCACTAAGCATAGAGTGTGAAAACTGAGTTTCCTTGAGAGCTGCTTGGAAGCCTGATGGTGTGTGAAGTTAGTGAGCCAAATGGAGTTGTTCTCCCACAAGAACCACTCTGCTGATCCTTCTTCAACATACCCTTCACCAACATGCAGTGTTTCCTTGATTGAATTAGCTCTCACACCAATATTTGTGTCTAGAGCCTTTGCATTGAGGGCTATCTGTAAACAGCTGTGGCGCTGAAGTTGCCTGTGAATGTGGAGTTGGTGGCATGTGAAACCCGCATGTGGAGCATTCGTTTGTGTGGGATGCTCTACCAGGTTCATTCCCAGATAATGCACTCAAAGGGCACTAAGCATAGAGTGTGAAAACTGAGTTTCCTTGAGAGCTGCTTGGAAGCCTGATGGTGTGTGAAGTTAGTGAGCCAAATGGAGTTGTTCTCCCACAAGAACCACTCGGCTGATCCTTCTTCAATATGCCCTTCATCAACATGCAGTGTTTCCTTGATTGAATTAGCTCTCACACCAATATATGCGTCTAGACCTTTGCATTGAGGACTATCTGAAAACGGCTGTGGCGCTGAAGTTGCCTGTGAATGTGAGTTGGTGGCATGTGAAACCCGCATGTGGAGCATTCGTTTGTGTGGGTTGCTGTACCAGGTTCATTCCTAGATAATGCACTCAAAGGGCACTAAGCATAGAGTGTGAAAACTGAGTTTCCTTGAGAGCTGCTTGGAAGCCTGATGGTGTGTGAAGTTAGTGAGCCAAATGGAGTTGTTCTCCCACAAGAACCACTCGGCTGATCCTTCTTCAATATGCCCTTCACCAACATGCAGTGTTTCCTTGATTGAATTAGCTCTCACACCAATATTTGCGTCTAGACCTTTGCATTGAGGGCTATCTGAAAACGGCTGTGGCGCTGAAGTTGCCTGTGAATGTGGAGTTGGTGGCATGTGAAACCCGCATGTGGAGCATTCGTTTGTGTGGGATGCTCTACCATGTTCATTCCTAGATAATGCACTCAAAGGGCACTAAGCATAGAGTGTGTAAACTGAGTTTCCTTGAGAGCTGCTTGGAAGCCTGATGGTGTGTGAAGTGAGTGAGCCAAATGGAGTTGTTCTCCCACAAGAACCACTCGGCTGATCCTTCTTCAATATGCCCTTCACCAACATGCAGTGTTTCCTTGATTGAATTAGCTCTCACACCAATATTTGCGTCTAGAGCCTTAGCATTGAGGGCTATCTGAAAACGGCTGTGGCGCTGAAGTTGCCTGTGAATGTGGAGTTGGTGGCATGTGAAACCCGCATGTGGAGCATTCGTTTGTGTGGGATGCTCTACCAGGTTCGTTCCCAGATAATGCACTCAAAGGGCACTAAGCATAGTGTGTGAAAACTTAGTTTCCTTGAGAGCTGCTTGGAAGCCTGATGGTGTGTGAAGTTAGTGAGCCAAATGGAGTTGTTCTCCCACAAGAACCACTCGGCTGATCCTTCTTCAATATGCCCTTCACCAACATGCACTGTTTCCTTGATTGAATTAGCTCTCACACCAATATTTGCGTCTAGAGCCTATGCATTGAGGGCTATCTGAAAACGGCGGTGGAGCTGAAGTTGCCTGTGAATGTGGAGTTGGTGGCATGTGAAACCCGCATGTGGAGCATTCGTTTGTGTGGGATGCTCTACCAGGTTCATTTCAGTCCTAGGCACTCAAAGGGCACTAAGCATAGAGTGTGAAAACTGAGTTTCCTTGAGAGCTGCTTGGAAGCCTGATGGTGTGTGAAGTTAGTGAGCCAAATGGAGTTGTTCTCCCACAAGAACCACTCGGCTGATCCTTCTTCTATATGCCCTTCACCAACATGCAGTGTTTCCTTGATTGAATTAGCTCTCACACCAATATTTGCGTCTGGACCTTTGCATTGAGGGCTATCTGAAAACGGCTGTGGCGCTGAAGTTGCCTGTGAATGTGGAGTTGGTGGCATGTGAAACCCGCATGTGGAGCATTCGTTTGTGTGGGATGCTCTACCAGGTTCATTCCTAGATAATGCACTCAAAGGGCACTAAGCATAGAGTGTGAAAACTGAGTTTTCTTGAGAGCTGCTTGGAAGCCTGATGGTGTGTGAAGTTAGTGAGCCAAATGGAGTTGTTCTCCCACAAGAACCACTCGGCTGATCCTTCTTCAATATGCCCTTCACCAACATGCAGTGTTTCCTTGATTGAATTAGCTCTCACACCAATATTTGTGTTTAGATCCTTTGCATTGAGGGCTATCTGAAAACGGCGGTGGCGCTGAAGTTGCATGTGAATGTGGAGTTGGTGGCATGTGAAACCCGCATGTGGAGCATTCGTTTGTGTGGGATGCTCAGCAAGTTTCATTTCAGTCCTAGGCACTCAAAGGGCACTAAGCATAGAGTGTGACAACTGAGTTTCCTTGAGAGCTGCTTGGAAGCCTGATGGTGTGTGAAGTTAGTGAGCCAAATGGAGTTGTTCTCCCACAAGAACCACTCGGCTGATCCTCCTTCAATATGCCCTTCACCAACATGCACTGTTTCCTTGATTGAATTAGCTCTCACACCAATATTTGCGTCTAGAGCCTTTGCATTGAGGGCTATCTGTAAACGGCTGTGGCGCTGAAGTTGCCTGTGAATGTGGAGTTAGTGGCATGTGAAACCCGCATGTGGAGCATTCGTTTGTGTTGGATGCTCTACCAGGTTCCTTCCTAGATAATGCACTCAAAGGGCACTAAGCATAGAGTGTGTAAACTGAGTTTCCTTGAGAGCTGCTTGGAAGCCTGATGGTGTGTGAAGTTAGTGAGCCAAATGGAGTTGTTCTCCCACAAGAACCACTCGGCTGATCCTTCTTCAATATGCCCTTCACCAACATGCAGTGTTTCCTTGATTGAATTAGCTCTCACACCAATATTTGCGTCTAGAGCCTTTGCATTGAGGGCTATCTGAAAATGGCTATGGCGCTGAAGTTGCCTGTGAATGTGGAGTTGGTGGCATGTGAAAGACGCATGTGGAGCATTCGTTTGTGTGGGATGCTCACCAAGTTTCATTTCAGTCCTAGGCACTCAAAGGGCACTAAGCATAGAGTGTGACAACTGAGTTTCCTTGAGAGCTGCTTGGAAGCCTGATGGTGTGTGAAGTTAGTGAGCCAAATGGAGTTGTTCTCCCACAAGAACCACTCGGCTGATCCTTCTTCAATATGCCCTTCACCAACATGCAGTGTTTCCTTGATTGAATTAGCTCTCACACCAATATTTGCGTCTAGAGCCTTTGCATTGAGGGCTATCTGAAAACGGCTGTGGCGCTGAAGTTGCCTGTGAATGTGGAGTTGGTGGCATGTGAAACCCGCATGTGGAGCATTCGTTTGTGTGGGATGCTCTACCAGGTTCATTCCTAGATAAGGCACTCAAAGGGCACTAAGCATAGAGTGTGAAAACTGAGTTTCCTTGAGAGCTGCTTGGAAGCCTGATGGTGTGTGAAGTTAGTGAGCCAAATGGAGTTGTTCTCCCACAAGAACCACTCGGCTGATCCTTCTTCTATATGCCCTTCATCAACATGCAGTGTTTCCTTGATTGAATTAGCTCTCACACCAATATTTGCGTCTGGACCTTTGCATTGAGGGCTATCTGAAAACGGCTGTGGCGCTGAAGTTGCCTGTGAATGTGGAGTTGGTGGCATGTGAAACCCGCATGTGGAGCATTCGTTTGTGTGGGATGCTCTACCAGGTTCATTCCTAGATAATGCACTCAAAGGGCACTAAGCATAGAGTGTGAAAACTGAGTTTTCTTGAGAGCTGCTTGGAAGCCTGATGGTGTGTGAAGTTAGTGAGCCAAATGGAGTTGTTCTCCCACAAGAACCACTCGGCTGATCCTTCTTCAATATGCCCTTCACCAACATGCAGTGTTTCCTTGATTGAATCAGCTCTCACACCAATATTTGTGTTTAGATCCTTTGCATTGAGGGCTATCTGAAAACGGCGGTGGCGCTGAAGTTGCGTGTGAATGTGGAGTTGGTGGCATGTGAAACCCGCATGTGGAGCATTCGTTTGTGTGGGATGCTCAGCAAGTTTCATTTCAGTCCTAGGCACTCAAATGGCACTAAGCATAGAGTGTGACAACTGAGTTTCCTTGAGAGCTGCTTGGAAGCCTGATGGTGTGTGAAGTTAGTGAGCCAAATGGAGTTGTTCTCCCACAAGAACCACTCGGCTGATCCTCCTTCAATATGCCCTTCACCAACATGCACTGTTTCCTTGATTGAATTAGCTCTCACACCAATATTTGCGTCTAGAGCCTTTGCATTGAGGGCTATCTGTAAACGGCTGTGGCGCTGAAGTTGCCTGTGAATGTGGAGTTAGTGGCATGTGAAACCCGCATGTGGAGCATTCGTTTGTGTTGGATGCTCTACCAGGTTCCTTCCTAGATAATGCACTCAAAGGGCACTAAGCCTAGAGTGTGTAAACTGAGTTTCCTTGAGAGCTGCTTGGAAGCCTGATGGTGTGTGAAGTTAGTGAGCCAAATGGAGTTGTTCTCCCACAAGAACCACTCGGCTGATCCTTCTTCAATATGCCCTTCACCAACATGCAGTGTTTCCTTGATTGAATTAGCTCTCACACCAATATTTGCGTCTAGAGCCTTTGCATTGAGGGCTATCTGAAAATGGCTGTGGCGCTGAAGTTGCCTGTGAATGTGGAGTTGGTGGCATGTGAAAGACGCATGTGGAGCATTCGTTTGTGTGGGATGCTCACCAAGTTTCATTTCAGTCCTAGGCACTCAAAGGGCACTAAGCATAGAGTGTGACAACTGAGTTTCCTTGAGAGCTGCTTGGAAGCCTGATGGTGTGTGAAGTTAGTGAGCCAAATGGAGTTGTTCTCCCACAAGAACCACTCGGCTGATCCTTCTTCAATATGCCCTTCACCAACATGCAGTGTTTCCTTGATTGAATTAGCTCTCACACCAATATTTGCGTCTAGAGCCTTTGCATTGAGGGCTATCTGAAAACGGCTGTGGCGCTGAAGTTGCCTGTGAATGTGGAGTTGGTGGCATGTGAAACCCGCATGTGGAGCATTCGTTTGTGTGGGATGCTCTACCAGGTTCATTCCTAGATAAGGTACTCAAAGGGCACTAAGCATAGAGTGTGACAACTGAGTTTCCTTGAGAGCTGCTTGGAAGCCTGATGGTGTGTGAAGTTAGTGAGCCAAATGGAGTTGTTCTCCCACAAGAACCACTCGGCTGATCCTTCTTCAATATGCCCTTCACCAACACGCAGTGTTTCCTTGATTGAATTAGCTCTCACACCAATATTTGCGTCTAGACCTTTGCATTGAGGGCTATCTGAAAACGGCTGTGGCGCTGAAGTTGCCTGTGAATGTGGAGTTGGTGGCATGTGAAACCCGCATGTGGAGCATTCGTATGTGTGGGATGCTCTACCATGTTCATTCCAAGATAATGCACTCAAAGGGCACTAAGCATAGAGTGTGAAAACTGAGTTTGCTTGAGAGCTGCTTGGAAGCCTGATGGTGTGTGAAGTTCGTGAGCCAAATGGAGTTGTTCTCCCACAAGAACCACTCGGCTGATCCTTCTTCAATATGCCCTTCACCAACATGCAGTGTTTCCTTGATTGAATTAGCTCTCACACCAATATTTGCGTCTAGAGCCTTTGCACTGAGGGCTATCTGAAAACGGCTGTGGCGCTGAAGTTGCCTGAGAATGTGGAGTTGGTGGCATGTGAAACCCGCATGTGGAGCATTCGTTTGTGTGGGATGCTCTACCAGGTTCATTCCCAGATAATGCACTCAAAGAGCACTAAGCATAGAGTGTGAAAACTGAGTTTCCTTGAGAGCTGCTTGGAAGCCTGATGGTGTGTGAAGTTAGTGAGCCAAATGGAGTTGTTCTCCCACAAGAACCACTCGGCTGATCCTTCTTCAATATGCCCTTCACCAACATGCAGTGTTTCCTTGATTGAATTAGCTCTCACACCAATATTTGCCTCTAGAGCCTTTGCATTGAGGGCTATCTGAAAACGGCTGTGGCACTGAAGTTGCCTGTGAATGTGGAGTTGGTGGCATGTGAAACCCGCATGTGGAGCATTCGTTTGTGTGGGATGCTCACCGAGATTCATTTCAGTCCTAGGCACTCAAAGGGCACTAAGCATAGAGTGTGAAAACTGAGTTTCCTTGAGAGCTGCTTGGAAGCCTGATGGTGTGTGAAGTTAGTGAGCCAAATGGAGTTGTTCTCCCACAAGAACCACTCGGCTGATTCTTCTTCAATATACCCTTCACCAACATGCACTGTTTCCTTTGATTGAATTAGCTCTCACACCAATATTTGCGTCTAGAGCCTTTGCATTGAACGCTATCTGTAAACGGCTGTGGCGCTGAAGTTGCCTGTGAATGTGGAGTTGGTGGCTTGTGAAACCCGCATGTGGAGCATTCGTTTGTGTGGGATGCTCTACCAGGTTCATTCCCAGATAATGCACTCAAAGGGCACTAAGCAGAGTGTGAAAACTGAGTTTCCTTGAGAGCTGCTTGGAAGCCTGATGGTGTGTGAAGTGAGTGAGCCAAATGGAGTTGTTCTCCCACAAGAACCACTCGGCTGATCCTTCTTCAATATGCCCTTCACCAACATGCACTGTTTCCTTGATTGAATTAGCTCTCACACCAATATTTGCGTCTAGACCTTTGCATTGAGGGCTATCTGAAAACGGCTGTGGCGCTGAAGTTGCCTGTGAATGTGGAGTTGGTGGCATGTGAAACCCGCATGTGGAGCATTCGTTTGTGTGGGATGCTCTACCAGGTTCATTCCTAGATAATGCACTCAAAGGGCACTAAGCATAGAGTGTGAAAACTGAGTTTGCTTGAGAGCTGCTTGGAAGCCTGATGGTGTGTGAAGTTAGTGAGCCAAATGGAGTTGTTCTCCCACAAGAACCACTCGGCTGATCCTTCTTCAATATGCCCTTCACCAACATGCAGTGTTTCCTTGATTGAATTAGCTCTCACACCAATATTTGCGTCTAGAGCCTTTGCATTGAGGGCTATCTGAACACGGCTGTGGCGCTGAAGTTGCCTGTGAATGTGGAGTTGGTGGCATGTGAAACCCGCATGTGGAGCATTCGTTTGTGTGGGATGCTCTACCAGGTTCATTCCCAGATAATGCACTCAAAGGGCACTAAGCATAGAGTGTGAAAACTGAGTTTCCTTGAGAGCTGCTTGGAAGCCTGATGGTGTGTGAAGTTAGTGAGCCAAATGGAGTTGTTCTCCCACAAGAACCACTCGGCTGATCCTTCTTCAATATGCCCTTCACCAACATGCAGTGTTTCCTTGATTGAATTAGCTCTCACACCAATATTTGCGTCTAGAGCCTTTGCATTGAGGGCTATCTGAAAATGGCTGTGGCGCTGAAGTTGCCTGTGAATGTGGAGTTGGTGGCATGTGAAACCCGCATGTGGAGCATTCGTTTGTGTGGGATGCTCACCAAGTTTCATTTCAGTCCTTGGCACTCAAAGGGCACTAAGCATAGAGTGTGACAACTGAGTTTCCTTGAGAGCTGCTTGGAAGCCTGATGGTGTGTGAAGTTAGTGAGCCAAATGGAGTTGTTCTCCCACAAGAACCACTCAGCTGATCCTTCTTCAATATGCCCTTCACCAACATGCAGTGTTTCCTTGATTGAATTAGCTCTCACACCAATATTTGCGTCTAGAGCCTTTGCATTGAGGGCTATCTGAAAACGGCTGTGGCGCTGAAGTTGCCTGTGAATGTGGAGTTGGTGGCATGTGAAACCCGCATGTGGAGCATTCGTTTGTGTGGGATGCTCTACCAGGTTCATTCCTAGATAAGGCACTCAAAGGGCACTAAGCATAGAGTGTGAAAACTGAGTTTCCTTGAGAGCTGCTTGGAAGCCTGATGTTGTGTGAAGTTAGTGAGCCAAATGGAGTTGTTCTCCCACAAGAACCACTCGGCTGATCCTTCTTCAATATGCCCTTCACCAACACGCAGTGTTTCCTTGATTGAATTAGCTCTCACACCAATATTTGCGTCTAGACCTTTGCATTGAGGGCTATCTGAAAACGGCTGTGGCGTTGAAGTTGCCTGTGAATGTGGAGTTGGTGGCATGTGAAACCCGCATGTGGAGCATTCGTTTGTGTGGGATGCTCACCGAGATTCATTTCAGTCCTAGGCACTCAAAGGGCACTAAGCATAGAGTGTGAAAACTGAGTTTCCTTGAGAGCTGCTTGGAAGCCTGATGGTGTGTGAAGTTAGTGAGCCAAATGGAGTTGTTCTCCCACAAGAACCACTCGGCTGATCCTTCTTCAATATGCCCTTCACCAACATGCACTGTTTCCTTGATTGAATTAGCTCTCACACCAATATTTGCGTCTAGAGCCTTTGCATTGAGGGCTATCTGAAAACGGCTGTGGCGCTGAAGTTGCCTGTGAATGTGGAGTTAGTGGCATGTGAAACCAGCATGTGGAGCATTCGTTTGTGTGGGATGCTCTACCAGGTTCATTCCTAGATAATGCACTCAAAGGGCACTATGCATAGAGTGTGAAAACTGAGTTTGCTTGAGAGCTGCTTGGAAGCCTGATGGTGTGTGAAGTTAGTGAGCCAAATGGAGTTGTTCTCCCACAAGAACCACTCGGCTGATCCTTCTTCAATATGCCCTTCACCAACATGCACTGTTTCCTTGATTGAATTAGCTCTCACACCAATATTTGCGTCTAGAGCCTTTGCATTGAGGGCTATCTGAAAACGGCTGTGGCGCTGAAGTTGCCTGTGAATGTGGAGTTGGTGGCATGTGAAACCCGCATGTGGAGCATTCGTTTGTGTGGGATGCTCTACCAGGTTCATTCCCAGATAATGCACTCAAAGGGCACTAAGCATAGAGTGTGAAAACTGAGTTTCCTTGAGAGCTGCTTGGAAGCCTGATGTTGTGTGAAGTTAGTGAGCCAAATGGAGTTGTTCTCCCACAAGAACCACTCGGCTGATCCTTCTTCAATATGCCCTTCACCAACACGCAGTGTTTCCTTGATTGAATTAGCTCTCACACCAATATTTGCGTCTAGACCTTTGCATTGAGGGCTATCTGAAAACGGCTGTGGCGCTGAAGTTGCCTGTGAATGTGGAGTTGGTGGCATGTGAAACCCGCATGTGGAGCATTCGTTTGTGTGGGATGCTCTACCATGTTCATTCCTAGATAATGCACTCAAAGGGCACTAAGCATAGAGTGTGAAAACTGAGTTTGCTTGAGAGCTGCTTGGAAGCCTGATGGTGTGTGAAGTTCGTGAGCCAAATGGAGTTGTTCTCCCACAAGAACCACTCGGCTGATCCTTCTTCAATATGCCCTTCACCAACATGCAGTGTTTCCTTGATTGAATTAGCTCTCACACCAATATTTGCGTCTAGAGCCTTTGCACTGAGGGCTATCTGAAAACGGCTGTGGCGCTGAAGTTGCCTGAGAATGTGGAGTTGGTGGCATGTGAAACCCGCATGTGGAGCATTCGTTTGTGTGGGATGCTCTACCAGGTTCATTCCCAGATAATGCACTCAAAGGGCACTAAGCATAGAGTGTGAAAACTGAGTTTCCTTGAGAGCTGCTTGGAAGCCTGATGGTGTGTGAAGTTAGTGAGCCAAATGGAGTTGTTCTCCCACAAGAACCACTCGGCTGATCCTTCTTCAATATGCCCTTCACCAACATGCAGTGTTTCCTTGATTGAATTAGCTCTCACACCAATATTTGCGTCTAGAGCCTTTGCATTGAGGGCTATCTGAAAACGGCTGTGGCACTGAAGTTGCCTGTGAATGTGGAGTTGGTGGCATGTGAAACCCGCATGTGGAGCATTCGTTTGTGTGGGATGCTCACCGAGATTCATTTCAGTCCTAGGCACTCAAAGGGCACTAAGCATAGAGTGTGAAAACTGAGTTTCCTTGAGAGCTGCTTGGAAGCCTGATGGTGTGTGAAGTTAGTGAGCCAAATGGAGTTGTTCTCCCACAAGAACCACTCGGCTGATCCTTCTTCAATATACCCTTCAACAACATGCACTGTTTCCTTGATTGAATTAGCTCTCACACCAATATTTGCGTCTAGAGCCTTTGCATTGAGGGCTATCTGAAAACGGCTGTGGCGCTGAAGTTGCCTGTGAATGTGGAGTTAGTGGCATGTGAAACCAGCATGTGGAGCATTCGTTTGTGTGGGATGCTCTACCAGGTTCATTCCTAGATAATGCACTCAAAGGGCACTAAGCATAGAGTGTGAAAACTGAGTTTGCTTGAGAGCTGCTTGGAAGCCTGATGGTGTGTGAAGTTAGTGAGCCAAATGGAGTTGTTCTCCCACAAGAACCACTCGGCTGATCCTTCTTCAATATGCCCTTCACCAACATGCACTGTTTCCTTGATTGAATTAGCTCTCACACCAATATTTGCGTCTAGAGCCTTTGCATTGAGGGCTATCTGAAAACGGCTGTGGCGCTGAAGTTGCCTGTGAATGTGGAGTTGGTGGCATGTGAAACCCGCATGTGGAGCATTCGTTTGTGTGGGATGCTCTACCAGGTTCATTCCCAGATAATGCACTCAAAGGGCACTAAGCATAGAGTGTGAAAACTGAGTTTCCTTGAGAGCTGCTTGGAAGCCTGATGGTGTGTGAAGTTAGTGAGCCAAATGGAGTTGTTCTCCCACAAGAACCACTCGGCTGATCCTTCTTCAATATACCCTTCACCAACATGCAGTGTTTCCTTGACTGAATTAGCTTTCACACCAATATTTGCGTCTAGAGCCTTTGCATTGAACGCTATCTGTAAACGGCTGTGGCGCTGAAGTTGCCTGTGAATGTGGAGTTGGTGGCTTGTGAAACCCGCATGTGGAGCATTCGTTTGTGTGGGATGCTCTACCAGGTTCATTCCTAGATAATGCACTCAAAGGGCACTAAGCATAGAGTGTGAAAACTGAGTTTGCTTGAGAGCTGCTTGGAAGCCTGATGGTGTGTGAAGTTAGTGAGCCAAATGGAGTTGTTCTCCCACAAGAACCACTCGGCTGATCCTTCTTCAATATGCCCTTCACCAACATGCACTGTTTCCTTGATTGAATTAGCTCTCACACCAATATTTGCGTCTAGAGCCTTTGCATTGAGGGCTATCTGAAAACGGCTGTGGCGCTGAAGTTGCCTGTGAATGTGGAGTTGGTGGCATGTGAAACCCGCATGTGGAGCATTCGTTTGTGTGGGATGCTCTACCCGGTTCATTCCCAGATAATGCACTCAAAGGGCACTAAGCATAGAGTGTGAAAACTGAGTTTCCTTGAGAGCTGCTTGGAAGCCTGATGGTGTGTGAAGTTAGTGAGCCAAATGGAGTTGTTCTCCCACAAGAACCACTCAGCTGATCCTTCTTCAATATACCCTTCGCCAACATGCAGTGTTTCCTTGATTGAATTAGCTTTCACACCAATATTTGCGTCTAGAGCCTTTGCATTGAACGCTATCTGTAAACGGCTGTGGCGCTGAAGTTGCCTGTGAATGTGGAGTTGGTGGCATGTGAAACCCGCATGTGGAGCATTCGTTTGTGTGGGATGCTCTACCAGGTTCATTCCCAGATAATGCACTCAAAGGGCACTAAGCAGAGTGTGAAAACTGAGTTTCCTTGAGAGCTGCTTGGAAGCCTGATGGTGTGTGAAGTGAGTGAGCCAAATGGAGTTGTTCTCCCACAAGAACCACTCGGCTGATCCTTCTTCAATATGCCCTTCACCAACATGCACTGTTTCCTTGATTGAATTAGCTCTCACACCAATATTTGCGTCTAGACCTTTGCATTGAGGGCTATCTGAAAACGGCTGTGGCGCTGAAGTTGCCTGTGAATGTGGAGTTGGTGGCATGTGAAACCCGCATGTGGAGCATTCGTTTGTGTGGGATGCTCTACCAGGTTCATTCCTAGATAATGCACTCAAAGGGCACTAAGCATAGAGAGTGAAAACTGAGTTTCCTTGAGAGCTGCTTGGAAGCCTGATGGTGTGTGAAGTTAGTGAGCCAAATGGAGTTGTTCTCCCACAAGAACCACTCGGCTGATCCTTCTTCAATATGCCCTTCACCAACATGCAGTGTTTCCTTGATTGAATTAGCTCTCACACCAATATTTGCGTCTAGAGCCTTTGCATTGAGGGCTATCTGAAAACGGCTGTGGCGCTGAAGTTGCCTGTGAATGTGGAGTTGGTCGCATGTGAAACCCGTATGTGGAGCATTCGTTTGTGTGGGATGCTGTATCAGGTTCATTCCTAGATAAGGCACTCAAAGGGCACTAAGCATATAGTGTGAAAACTGAGTTTCCTTGAGAGCTGCTTGGAAGCCTGATGGTGTGTGAAGTTAGTGAGCCAAATGGAGTTGTTCTCCCACAAGAACCACTCGGCTGATCCTTCTTCAATATGCCCTTCACCAACATGCACTGTTTCCTTGATTGAATTAGCTCTCACACCAATATTTGCGTCTAGACCTTTGCATTGAGGGCTATCTGAAAACGGCTGTGGCGCTGAAGTTGCCTGTGAATGTGGAGTTAGTGGCATGTGAAACCCGCATGTGGAGCATTCGTTTGTGTGGGATGCTCTACCAGGTTCCTTCCTAGATAAGGCACTCAAAGGGCACTAAGCATAGAGTGTGACAACTGAGTTTGCTTGAGAGCTGCTTGGAAGCCTGATGGTGTGTGAAGTGAGTGAGCCAAATGGAGTTGTTCTCCCACAAGAACCACTCGGCTGATCCTTCTTCAATATGCCCTTTACCAACATGCAGTGTTTCCTTGATTGAATTAGCTCTCACACCAATATTTGCGTCTAGAGCCTTTGCATTGAGGGCCATCTGAAAACGGCTGTGGCGCTGAAGTTGCCTGTGAATGTGGAGTTGGTGGCATGTGAAACCCGCATGTGGAGCATTCGTTTGTGTGGGATGCTCTACCAGGTTCCTTCCTAGATAAGGCACTCAAAGGGCACTAAGCATAGAGTGTGAAAACTGAGTTTCCTTGAGAGCTGCTTGGAAGCCTGATGGTGTGTGAAGTTAGTGAGCCAAATGGAGTTGTTCTCCCACAAGAACCACTCGGCTGATCCTTCTTCAATATGCCCTTCACCAACATGCAGTGTTTCCTTGATTGAATTAGCTCTCACACCAATATTTGCGTCTAGAGCCTTTGCATTGAGGGCTATCTGAAAACGGCTGTGGCGCTGAAGTTGCCTGTGAATGTGGAGTTGGTGACATGTGAAACCCGCATGTGGAGCATTCGTTTGTGTGGGATGCTCACCAAGTTTCATTTCAGTCCTAGGCACTCAAAGGGCACTAAGCATAGAGTGTGAAAACTGAGTTGCCTTGAGAGCTGCTTGGAAGCCTGATGGTGTGTGAAGTTAGTGAGCCAAATGGAGTTGTTCTCCCACAAGAACCACTCGGCTGATCCTTCTTCAATATGCCCTTCACCAACATGCACTGTTTCCTTGATTGAATTAGCTCTCACACCAATATTTGCGTCTAGAGCCTTTGCATTGAGGGCTATCTGAAAACGGCTGTGGCGCTGAAGTTGCCTGTGAATGTGGAGTTGGTGGCATGTGAAACCCGCATGTGGAGCATTCGTTTGTGTGGGATGCTCTACCAGGTTCATTCCTAGATAAGGCACTCAAAGGGCACTAAGCATAGACTGTGAAAACTGAGTTTCCTTGAGAGCTGCTTGGAAGCCTGATGGTGTGTGAAGTTAGTGAGCCAAATGGAGTTGTTCTCCCACAAGAACCACTCGGCTGATCCTTCTTCAATATGCCCTTCACCAACATGCAGTGTTTCCTTGATTGAATTAGCTCTCACACCAATATTTGCGTCTAGAGCCTTTGCATTGAGGGCTATCTGAAAACGGCTGTGGCGCTGAAGTTGCCTGTGAATGTGGAGTTGGTGGCATGTGAAACCCGCATGTGGAGCATTCGTTTGTGTGGGATGCTCACCAAGTTTCATTTCAGTCCTAGGCACTCAAAGGGCACTAAGCATAGAGTGTGACAACTGAGTTTGCTTGAGAGCTGCTTGGAAGCCTGATGGTGTGTGAAGTTAGTGAGCCAAATGGAGTTGTTCTCCCACAAGAACCACTCGGCTGATCCTTCTTCAATATGCCCTTCACCAACATGCAGTGTTTCCTTGATTGAATTAGCTCTCACACCAATATTTGCGTCTAGAGCCTTTGCATTGAGGGCTATCTGAAAACGGCTGTGGCGCTGAAGTTGCCTGTGAATGTGGAGTTGGTGGCATGTGAAACCCGCATGTGGAGCATTCGTTTGTGTGGGATGCTCTACCAGGTTCCTTCCTAGATAAGGCACTCAAAGGGCAGTAAGCATAGAGTGTGAAAACTGAGTTTCCTTGAGAGCTGCTTGGAAGCCTGATGGTGTGTGAAGTTAGTGAGCCAAATGGAGTTGTTCTCCCACAAGAACCACTCGGCTGATCCTTCTTCAATATGCCCTTCACCAACATGCAGTGTTTCCTTGATTGAATTAGCTCTCACACCAATATTTGCGTCTAGAGCCTTTGCATTGAGGGCTATCTGAAAACGGCTGTGGCGCTGAAGTTGCCTGTGAATGTGGAGTTGGTGGCATGTGAAACCCGCATGTGGAGCATTCGTTTGTGTGGGATGCTCACCAAGCTTCATTTCATTCCTAGGCACTCAAGGGCACTAAGCATAGAGTGTGAAAACTGAGTTTCCTTGAGAGCTGCTTGGAAGCCTGATGGTGTGTGAAGTTAGCCAAATGGAGTTGTTCTCCCACAAGAACCACTCGGCTGATCCTTCTTCAATATACCCTTCACCAACATGCAGTGTTTCCTTGATTGAATTAGCTCTCACGCCAATATTTGGTTCTAGAGCCTTTGCATTGAGGGCTATCTGAAAATGGCTGTGGCGCTCAAGTTGCCTGTGAATGTGGAGTTGGTGGCATGTGAAACCCGCATGTGGAGCATTCGTTTGTGTGGGATGCTCTACCAGGTTCATTCCCAGATAATGCACTCAAAGGGCACTAAGCATAGAGTGTGAAAACTGAGTTTGCTTGAGAGCTGCTTGGAAGCCTGATGGTGTGTGAAGTTAGTGAGCCAAATGGAGTTGTTCTCCCACAAGAACCACTCGGCTGATCCTTCTTCCATATGCCCTTCACCAACATGCAGTGTTTCCTTGATTGAATTAGCTCTCACACCAATATTTGCGTCTAGACCTTTGCATTGAGGGCTATCTGAAAACGGCTGTGGCGCTGAAGTTGCCTGTGAATGTGGAGTTGGTGGCATGTGAAACCCGCATGTGGAGCATTCGTTTGTGTGGGATGCTCTACCATGTTCATTCCTAGATAATGCACTCAAAGGGCACTAAGCATAGAGTGTGAAAACTGAGTTTGCTTGAGAGCTGCTTGGAAGCCTGATGGTGTGTGAAGTTAGTGAGCCAAATGGAGTTGTTCTCCCACAAGAACCACTCGGCTGATCCTTCTTCAATATGCCCTTCACCGAGGAGACTCGCAAGATGGCCGACATAGGAGGAAGACTGTGAGAGAGCTCACAGACAGAGAGGGCTAGAACGCGACAAAAGCGTAAGTGGAGCAGCATAGAACTACAGGGAGAAGAACGTGAAGTTCCCTGGACAGTGTGGAGCCAAAAAAATCCACACAACTCGGAAGAGCAACCAGGGAAAAACAAAGCAAAGGACAGGGAAGACGACTTTCCGCTCCTGACCTGCTGAGTCACCTCTGAGTGCAGACGCTGAAAGCCGCCGAACCAACCAAAGACCGACCCGCAGACGCTGTGGCCGTGAGGACCGGCGGTGATTGGGACCCACTGGCATCTGCTCACCCTAGTCACCAGGACTCGCCAGGACCTGCCCCGCTGCGGACACCAGGACCCTGAATCACCGGGACCCGCCGGCATCTGCCCACCCTGGTCGCCAACCCCCGGGACCTGCACCAGCCGCAGCCTCCAGGCTCCATCGCGACCCGCGCGGAGACCAGCAACGGACGCAGCAGTCGGGAGACGCACTGGCTGCCAGGATTCCCACCAGAGGAAGAGGCAGACTGCAAGAACCTGAGGTTTGAGTGAGTTGGGTAGGGACAGTGGTGGGTTGGAGGCTTCGGGAGTTGGCCCCCCAGGGGCACGGACAGAGCCTGAACACAATTGGCCTCCCCGCCCCACCCCCCTCCCAGGCTCCAGCCTCTAGAGACACAGGGCGAGTGCCTTGAGACTGCCAAAACTGTGTCTGGGAGAAAGGCAAAAGGCACACTGGATACTCCCCTGTGCCTTTGCGGTGTGGCACTCAGCTGGGCGGTGCTATCCCACAGGAACCCAAGCACGCCTCTGGGCTGGGCAGTTCCCTGCTAGCGCAGGGGCGGTCGGTCCCCTGCAAGTGCTGGGGTGGGCGGACCTGCGCAGGAGGCGTTTCCAGAGAGCACCTGGAACACGCCCTATAGTCCCTTGCTCCGAGCCCTGTGATCCAGTAAACAGGGTGCGCGCACAGAGAGTGCCTTCACTCCCCCACGCCCTGTGGTAGCATACCTGTAGGGGACGAGCTGAGAGTGCGCTTTGAATCCTCTGGGCCCTGGAAGAGGCGCCCTGAGGTCCAGTGTTCTGGAGACGCACCAAAAGTGCCTTGAAAATTCCCACACCCTGCTACTCCACGCCTGCAGACTCCGATCTCTACAGGATAGTGCTTGGAGACCCCTCAGCACACTGGTGCCTAGGTCTCTCAAAAAAGAAACACTAACACAATGGGAAGAAATACCAGAAAAGGTAATGATCCAGATGAGAGTGCCAACACCCTACCAATAAAGGATCGAAAGCCAATGTCTATTTCGGAGATGCGAGATGAAGACATAGAAGATCTACCAGACAAGGAATTCAAAAAAATAATGTTAAAATATGTCAGAGACAATGAGAAGAATTGGGAGGACTTCAAGGAATTCAAGAACCACATAGCCTCAGAAATACAACAAATGAAAAGTAAAATCCTTGACTTAGAGCACAAAATTGAGAGCCTAACCAACAGAACAAATACAGCAGAAGAGAGGATCTCTGAAACGGAAGACACACAAAACGAACACACCCAGTTCATGAAACAGCTGGAGACAAGTCTGAACAAAGCCAATAAGACCATACAAGAAATGAAAGACAACCTCAGAAAATCAAATATTAGGATTACTGGCCTTCCTGAAGGAGCGGAAAAAGAATCAGGAATGCAAATGGTGCTCGACGAAATTATACAGGAAAACTTTCAAAACACTTGGAACATGAATCCAGCTCAAATCCAGGACGGTCAGAGGACTCCCAGCAGATATGACCCAAAGCGATCTTCACCCAGACATATGGTGCTCAAGTTCCACTCCAACGAAGACAAAGAAAGAATCCTGAGACAAGTACGAAGCAAAGAAAAGATCACATACCGGGGAAAACCAATCAGGATCATGGCTGACTTTTCTGAAGAGACCTTACAAGCAAGAAGAGAATGGACAAAGATCTTCCAAATCCTGAATCAGAACAACTGTCAACCAAGAATATTGTACCCAGCAAAGATCTCATTCGTATTTGAGAACGAAATCAAATACTTCCACAGCAAAGAGAAATTAGAAGAATATGCCAGCACAAAACCAGCTCTACAAAATCTCCTTAGAAATGCACTAATTCCAGAAAAAAAGGAGGTGAATCATAAGCAAAGATGGCAAACAGGAAGGTCTCCCCACTAAAGTCCACACAAGGAAGGGCAATAACACAGATATCAACACCCACAAAAACAAGTATGGCAGGGCAAAATCACAACCTCTCAATTTAACTCTCAACACAAATGGCCTGAACTCACCAATCAAAAGGCATAGATTAACAGAATGGATTATCAAACAGCACCCAACTATCTGTTGCCTACAAGAGACACATCTAACCAGAAGAGATTCAAAGAAGCTGAAAGTGAAAGGTTGGAAACAGATATTTCATGCCAATGGACGAGAAAAAAAGGCTGGGGTAGCTGTCTTAATTTCAGATGATGTGGACTTCAATCTGACACACATCAAAAAGGACAGGGAAGGACATTATATATTGGTGAAGGGACTGATCCATCAGGAAGTAATTACCATTGTGAACATATATGCACCAAATTCAAACGCACCTAGCTACGTGAAGCAATTACTCACGGACTTAAGGGGAGACATAGATATGCACACAATAATAGTGGGTGATCTTAACACTCCACTAACAACTATAGACAGATCAACAAAACAAAAACTCAACAAAGAAACAACAGAACTCATACAAACAATAGAACAACTGGACTTGGTTGACATTTATAGAATTTTTTACCCTAAGGCCACAGATTATACATTTTTTTCAGCAGTACATGGCACCTTCTCCAGGATCGACCACATGATAGGACACAAAGCAAACCTAAATAACTTCAAAAAGATAGGAATCATACCATGTACCCTCTCAGACCACCACGGAATGAAGCTGGAAATCAGCAATTCAAAATGCCCCAGGAAATACAGAAACTCTTGGAGGCTGAACAATATGCTACTAAACGAACAATGGATCAGAGAAGAAATTAAAGATGAGATCAAAAAATTTATGGAAACCAATGAAAACTCTGACACAACATTCCAAAATTTGTGGGACACTGCCAAAGCAGTGCTACGGGGTAAACTCATCGCAATTGGAGCTCATGTCAAGGCCCAAGAGAGGCGCCAAATACAGGAACTAAACACACACCTCCAGGAACTGGAAAAACAACAGCAGAAGAGCCCCACACACAATAGGAAACAAGAAATCATCAAAACAAGGGAGGAAATCAACCAGATAGAAATAAAAAAAACCATACACAAAATCAATGAATCAAAAAGCTGGTTTTTTGAGAAGATAAACAAGATAGACACTCCACTGGCCCGACTGACAAAGAAAAAACAAGAGAAGGCAAGAATTAACAGCATCAAAGATGAAAAAGGCAACATAACAACAGACACCGCATCCATTAAGGCCATAATCAGAAATTACTACAAAGCACTGTACTCCAACAAATCAGAAGATCACCAAGAAATGGAAAAGTTCTTAGACTTCTACCACTTGCCAAAACTTAGCCCAGAGGCAACAAACGACCGGAACAAACCCATAACTGAAGTAGAGATTGAATCAGTGATTAAAGACCTCCCAACAAGGAAAAGCCCAGGCCCAGACGGCTTCACTCCAGAATTCTACAAAACATTCCGAACAGAGCTGACCCCAATCCTCTACAAACTCTTCAAAACAATAGAAAAAGAGGCAACCCTTCCAAACTCATTCTATGAAGCCAACATTACCTTAATCCCAAAACCAGACAGAGAACTAACAGAGAAGGAAAACTACAGACCTATCTCTTTGATGAACATTGATGCTAAGATTCTCAACAAAATCCTACCCAACAGAATTCAAAAACACATCAGACAGATCATTCATCCAGATCAAGTAGGATTCATCCCTGGAATGCAGGGATGGTTCAACATTCGAAAATCTATAAATGTGATACACCACATCCAAAAACTGAAAAACAAGAATCACATGATAGTATCAATAGATGCGGAAAAAGCTTTCGACAAAATCCAACATCACTTCCTACTAAAAACCCTAACCAAGGTAGGCATAGATGGAAAAATCCACAACATAATTAAAGCAATATATGAAAAACCCAACGCCAGCATCATACTGAATGGAGAAAAGCTGGAACCCTTCCCACTGAGATCTGGAACAAGACAGGGATGTCCACTTTCTCCACTACTATTCAACATAGTCCTAGAGGTACTCGCTGAGGCCATAAGACAAGAAAAAGAAATCAGAGGAATCCAAATGGGAAACGAAGAAGTCAAGCTCTCACTATACGCAGATGATATGATTCTTTATGTAGAAGAGCCAAGAGACTCAATACAGAGACTGCTAGAACTTGTACGAGAGTTTGGTAGAGTGGCAGGGTACAAAATTAATGAACAAAAATCAACAGCCATAGTGTATGCGAACAGCCCCAAGATGGAAAAAGACTTAACCAGCAAGATACCATTCAAAATAACAGAGAAAAGTATGAAATATCTGGGAATAAATCTAACCAAAAATGTAGAAGACTTATTTGAAGAAAACTACAATCTGCTTAAAAAAGAAATTGAACAAGACCTCAAAAGATGGAGTAATATCCCATGCTCCTGGATAGGTAAAATCAATATCATTAAAATGTCTATACTGCCAAAAGCAATATATACATTCAACGCAATCCCAATCAAATTGCCCAAAACATTCTTCATGGAACTGGAAACAATGATCCAAAGGTTCATCTGGAAGCACAAAAAACCACGGATAGCTAGAACTATCCTGAAGAACAGGAAGTTAGCAGGGGGAATCACAGTTCCGGACCTCTGGACATACTATAGGGCAGTGGTTATCAAAACAGCGTGGTACTGGCACAAAGATAGAGAGGAAGATCAATGGAGCAGAATAGAAACGCCAGAAGGAAACCCACACAGATACAGCCAAATAATCTTTGACAAAAAGACAAACGACAACCCAGGCAAATGGGAAGGTCTGTTCAATAAATGCTGCTGGGACAACTGGTTGATAGCCTGCAGAAACAAAAAAATAGATCCACATCTCTCACCATACACTAAGATCAGATCTAAATGGATAACAGATCTAAACCTACATCCAGAAACCTTCAAACTTTTGGAAGAAAATGTTGGAAACACACTGGAACACTTAGGGGTAGGCCCTCACTTCCTAAAAAAGACTCCAGATGCAGTAGAAATCAAGACCAAAATAAACAATTGGGACCTCATCAAACTAAGAAGCTTCTGTACAGCTAGAGAAACAATCAACAAAGTAAAAAGGCAACCCACAGAATGGGAGAAGATCTTCGCACACGACATAGGTGATAGAGGGCTAATATCCAGAATATACAAAGAGCTACAAAACAACCAAAATGTCAAAACAAACAAGCCACTCAAGAAATGGGCACGGGAAATGGGCAGACACTTCACAAAGGAACAAACCCAAATGGCAAATAAACATATGAAAAAATGCTCAAGTTCCCTGGCAATAAGGGAAATCCAAATTAAAACATCAATGAGGTACCACCCAACGCCAGTAAGACTGGCCCACATGAATAAAAGCACCAACGACACTTGTTGGCGAGGTTGCGGGGAAAAGGGAACCCTACTCCACTGCTGGTGGGGCTGCAGGCTGGTACAGCCTCTATGGAAATCAGTATGGAGAATATTCAAACAACTCAAATTCAACATACCGTATGATCCAGCAATAGCACTCCTAGGAATATATCCAGAACACTTGTTCTATGAGAAACCAACATGTACTCCTATGTTCATAGCAGCACAATCAGTAATTGCAAAAACATGGAAACAACCAAAATGCCCATCAACAGAGGATTGGATAAGAAAGCTATGGTTCATCTACTCCATGGAATACTACTCAGCTATTAAAAAAAACAAAATGCAGTTCTTTGTGGCCAAATGGGCCAAACTGGAAACCATAATGCTAAAGGAAATGAGCCAATCCCAAAAGGTTAAATACCACATGTTTGCCTTAATTTAAGATGATATGATGTTATGTATAACATGTTATGTTTTGAATGTTATATGTTGTGTATAAACTAAAATTGAAGTATAGGTGAGGTGGTCACAGAAGGTGGCTGGGAACCCGCATTTACTTTTAACATATTGGTTACTCATTACTATGTCAATTAATTCCATAATGATGTAAATTTTTGCTGATGGTATGTTGGAGCGTTCAATTGACTGGGATGATACTCTGCTGGCTCTGTCATCAGACCAGAGAGGGTATACCTAAGAAACCGTTGAACTTGACGGGACAATAAGATGCTGGACTCTATGTTTGGTATACGCTTGCAATGGGGAAATCTCAACTGAACTTGAGCTGTGGTTATGCAATAAGGTGGAGGAATCCACCATGGTGGGAGGGTTTGGGGAGGGGTGGGGAGAACCCAAGTATCTATGTAACTGTGTCACATAATACAATGTAATTACTGAAGTTAAATAATACATAATTAAAAAAAAAATATGCCCTTCACCAACATGCACTGTTTCCTTGATTGAATTAGCTCTCACACCAATATTTGCGTCTAGAGCCTTTGCATTGAGGGCTATCTGAAAACGGCTGTGGCGCTGAAGTTGCCTGTGAATGTGGAGTTGGTGGCATGTGAAACCCGCATGTGGAGCATTCTTTTGTGTGGGATGCTCACCAAGCTTCATTTCAGTCCTAGGCACTCAAAGGGCACTAAGCATAGAGTGTGAAAACTGAGTTTCCTTGAGAGCTGCTTGGAAGCCTGATGGTGTGTGAAGTTAGTGAGCCAAATGGAGTTGTTCTCCCACAAGAACCACTCGGCTGATCCTTCTTCAATATGCCCTTCACCAACATGCACTGTTTCCTTGATTGAATTAGCTCTCACACCAATATTTGCGTCTAGAGCCTTTGTATTGAGGGCTATCTGAAAATGGCTGTGGCGCTCAAGTTGCCTGTGAATGTGGAGTTGGTGGCATGTGAAACCCGCATGTGGAGCATTCGTTTGTGTGGGATGCTCTACCATGTTCATTCCTAGATAATGGACTCAAAGGGCACTAAGCATAGAGTGTGAAAACTGAGTTTGCTTGAGAGCTGCTTGGAAGCCTGATGGTGTGTGAAGTTAGTGAGCCAAATGGAGTTGTTCTCACACAAGAACCACTCGGCTGATCCTTCTTCAATATGCCCTTCACCAACATGCACTGTTTCCTTGATTGAATTAGCTCTCACACCAATATTTGCGTCTAGAGCCTTTGCATTGAGGGCTATCTGAAAACGGCTGTGGCGCTGAAGTTGCCTGTGAATGTGGAGTTGGTGGCATGTGAAACCCGCATGTGGAGCATTCGTTTGTGTGGGATGCTCACCAAGCTTCATTTCAGTCCTAGGCACTCAAAGGGCACTAAGCATAGAGTGTGAAAACTGAGTTTCCTTGAGAGCTGCTTGGAAGCCTGATGGTGTGTGAAGTTAGTGAGCCAAATGGAGTTGTTCTCCCACAAGAACCACTCGGCTGATCCTTCTTCAATATGCCCTTCACCAACATGCAGTGTTTCCTTGATTGAATTAGCTCTCACACCAATATTTGCGTCTAGAGCCTTTGCATTGAGGGCTATCTGAAAACGGCTGTGGCGCTGAAGTTGCCTGTGAATGTGGAGTTGGTGGCATGTGACACCCGCATGTGGAGCATTCGTTTGTGTGGGACGCTCTACCAGGTTCATTCCTAGATAATGGACTCAAAGGGCACTAAGCCTGGAGTGTGAAAACTGAGTTTCCTTGAGAGCTGCTTGGAAGCCTGATGGTGTGTGAAGTTAGTGAGCCAAATGGAGTTGTTCTCCCACAAGAACCACTCGGCTGATCCTTCTTCAATATGCCCTTCACCAACATGCACTGTTTCCTTGATTAAATTAGCTCTCACACCAATATTTGCGTCTAGAGCCTTTGCATTGAGGGCTATCTGAAAACGGCTGTGGCGCTGAAGTTGCCTGTGAATGTGGAGTTGGTGGCATGTGACACCCGCATGTGGAGCATTCGTTTGTGTGGGATGCTCTACCAGGTTCATTCCTAGATAATGGACTCTAAGGGCACTAAGCATAGCGTGTGAAAACTGAATTTCCTTGAGAGCTGTTTGGAAGCCTGATGGTGTGTGAAGTTAGTGCGCCAAATGGAGTTGTTCTCCCACAAGAACCACTCGTCTGATCCTTCTTCAATATGCCCTTCACCAACATGCAGTGTTTCCTTGATTGAATTAGCTCTCACACCAATATTTGTGTCTAGATCCTTTGCATTGAGGGCTATCTGAAAACGGCTGTGGCGCTGAAGTTGCCTGTGAAATTGGAGTTGGTGGCATGTGAAACCCGCATGTGGAGCATTCGTTTGTGTGGGATGCTCACCAAGGTTCATTTCAGTCCTAGGCACTCAAAGGGCACTAAGCATAGAGTGTGAAAACTGAGTTTCCTTGAGAGCTGCTTGGAAGCCTGATGGTGTGTGAAGTTAATGAGCCAAATGGAGTTTTTCTCCCACAAGAACCACTAGGCTGATCCTTCTTCAATATGCCCTTCACCAACATGCAGTGTTTCCTTGATTGCATTAGCTCTCACACCAATATTTGCGTCTAGAGCCTTTGCATTGAGGGCTATCTGAAAATGGTTGTAGCACTGAAGTTGCGTGTGAATGTGGAGTTGGTGGCATGTGAAACCCGCATGTGGAGCATTCGTTTGTGTGGGATGCTCACCAAGTTTCATTTCAGTCCTAGGCACTCAAAGGGCACTAAGCATAGAGTGTGAAAACTGAGTTTCCTTGAGAGCTGCTTGGAAGCCTGATGGTGTGTGAAGTTAGTGAGCCAAATGGAGTTTTTCTCCCACAAGAACCACTAGGCTGATCCTTCTTCAATATGCCCTTCACCAACATGCAGTGTTTCCTTGATTGAATTAGCTCTCACACCATTATTTGCGTCTAGAGCCTTTGCATTGAGGGCTATCTGAAAACGGCTGTGGCGCTGAAGTTGCCTGTGAATGTGGAGTTGGTGGCATGTGAAACCCGCATGTGGAGCATTCGTTTGTGTGGGATGCTCTACCAGGTTCATTCCTAGGTAATGCACTCAAAGGGTACTAAGCATAGAGTGTGTAAACTGAGTTTCCTTGAGAGCTGCTTGGAAGCCTGATGGTGTGTGAAGTTAGTGAGCCAAATGGAGTTGTTCTCCCACAAGAACCACTAGGCTGATCCTTCTTCAATATGCCCTTCACCAACATGCAGTGTTTCCTTGATTGCATTAGCTCTCACACCAATATTTGCGTCTAGAGCCTTTGCATTGAGGGCTATCTGAAAATGGCTGTAGCACTGAAGTTGCCTGTGAATGTGGAGTTGGTGGCATGTGAAACCTGCATGTGGAGCATTCGTTTGTGTGGGATGCTCACCAAGTTTCATTTCAGTCCTAGGCACTCAAAGGGCACTAAGCATAGAGTTTGAAAACTGAGTTTCCTTGAGAGCTGCTTGGAAGCCTGATGGTGTGTGACGTTAGTGAGCCAAATGGAGTTGTTCTCCCACAAGAACCACTCGGCTGATCCTTCTTCAATATGCCCTTCACCAACATGCAGTGTTTCCTTGATTGAATTAGCTCTCACACCAATATTTGCGTCTAGACCTTTGCATTGAGGGCTATCTGAAAACGGCTGTGGCGCTGAAGTTGCCTGTGAATGTGGAGTTGGTGGCATGTGAAACCCGCATGTGGAGCATTCGTTTGTGTGGGATGCTCTACCAGGTTCATTCCTAGATAATGGACTCAAGGGCACTAAGCATAGAGTGTGAAAACTGAGTTTGCTTGAGAGCTGCTTGGAAGCCTGATGGTGTGTTAAGTTAGTGAGCCAAATGGAGTTGTTCTCCCACAAGAACCACTCGGCTGATCCTTCTTCAATATGCCCTTCACCAACATGCAGTGTTTCCTTGATTGAATTAGCTCTCACACCAATATTTGCGTCTAGAGCCTTTGCATTGAGGGCTATCTGAAAACGGATGTGGCGCTGAAGTTGCCTGTGAATGTGGAGTTGGTGGCATGTGACACCCGCATGTGGAGCATTCGTTTGTGTGGGATGCTCTACCAGGTTCATTCCTAGATAATGGACTCTAAGGGCACTAAGCATAGCGTGTGAAAACTGAATTTCCTTGAGAGCTGTTTGGAAGCCTGATGGTGTGTGAAGTTAGTGCGCCAAATGGAGTTGTTCTCCCACAAGAACCACTAGGCTGATCCTTCTTCAATATGCCCTTCACCAACATGCAGTGTTTCCTTGATTGAATTAGCTCTCACACCAATATTTGTGTCTAGATCCTTTGCATTGAGGGCTATCTGAAAACGGCTGTGGCGCTGAAGTTGCCTGTGAATGTGGAGTTAGTGGCATGTGAAACCCGCATATGGAGCATTCGTTTGTGTGGGATGCTCACCAAGGTTCATTTCAGTCCTAGGCACTCAAAGGGCACTAAGCATAGAGTGTGAAAACTGAGTTTCCTTGAGAGCTGCTTGGAAGCCTGATGGTGTGTGAAGTTAGTGAGCCAAATGGAGTTTTTCTCCCACAAGAACCACTAGGCTGATCCTTCTTCAATATGCCCTTCACCAACATGCAGTGTTTCCTTGATTGCATTAGCTCTCACACCAATATTTGCGTCTAGAGCCTTTGCATTGAGGGCTATCTGAAAATGGTTGTAGCACTGAAGTTGCCTGTGAATGTGGAGTTGGTGGCATGTGAAACCCGCATGTGGAGCATTCGTTTGTGTGGGATGCTCACCAAGTTTCATTTCAGTCCTAGGCACTCAAAGGGCACTAAGCATAGAGTGTGAAAACTGAGTTTCCTTGAGAGCTGCTTGGAAGCCTGATGGTGTGTGAAGTTAGTGAGCCAAATGGAGTTTTTCTCCCACAAGAACCACTAGGCTGATCCTTCTTCAATATGCCCTTCACCAACATGCAGTGTTTCCTTGATTGAATTAGCTCTCACACCATTATTTGCGTCTAGAGCCTTTGCATTGAGGGCTATCTGAAAACGGCTGTGGCGCTGAAGTTGCTTGTGAATGTGGAGTTGGTGGCATGTGAAACCCGCATGTGGAGCATTCATTTGTGTGGGATGCTCTACCAGGTTAATTCCTAGGTAATGCACTCAAAGGGTACTAAGCATAGAGTGTGTAAACTGAGTTTCCTTGAGAGCTGCTTGGAAGCCTGATGGTGTGTGAAGTTAGTGAGCCAAATGGAGTTGTTCTCCCACAAGAACCACTAGGCTGATCCTTCTTCAATATGCCCTTCACCAACATGCAGTGTTTCCTTGATTGCATTAGCTCTCACACCAATATTTGCGTCTAGAGCCTTTGCATTGAGGGCTATCTGAAAACGGCTGTGGCGCTGAAGTTGCCTGTGAATGTGGAGTTGGTGGCATGTGAAACCCGCATGTGGAGCATTCGTTTGTGTGGGATGCTCACCAAGCTTCGTTTCAGTCCTAGGCACTCAAAGGGCACTAAGCATAGAGTGTGAAAACTGAGTTTCCTTGAGAGCTGCTTGGAAGCCTGATGGTGTGTGAAGTTAGTGAGCCAAATGGAGTTGTTCTCCCACAAGAACCACTCGTCTGATCCTTCTTCAATATGCCCTTCACCAACATGCAGTGTTTCCTTGATTGAATTAGCTCTCACACCAATATTTGCGTCTAGAGCCTTTGCATTGAGGGCTATCTGTAAACGGCGGTGGCGCTGAAGTTGCCTGTGAATGTGGAGTTAGTGGCATGTGAAACCCGCATGTGGAGCATTCGTTTGTGTGGGATGCTCTATCAGGTTCATTCCTAGATAATGGACTCAAAGGGCACTAAGCATAGAGTGTGCAAACTGAGTTTCCTTGAGAGCTGCTTGGAAGCCTGATGGTGTGTGAAGTTAGTGAGCGAAATGAAGTTGTTCTCCCACAAGAACCACTCGGCTGATCCTTCTTCAATATGCCCTTCACCAACATGCAGTGTTTCCTTGATTGAATTAGCTCTCACGCCAATATTTGCGTCTAGAGCCTTTGCATTGAGGGCTATCTGAAAACGGCTGTGGCGCTGAAGTTGCCTGTGAATGTGGAGTTGGTGGCATGTGAAACCCGTATATGGAGCATTCGTTTGTGTGGGATGCTCTACCAGGTTCATTCCTAGATAATGGACTCAAGGGCACTAAGCATAGAGTGTGAAAACTGAGTTTGCTTGAGAGCTGCTTGGAAGCCTGATGGTGTGTTAAGTTAGTGAGCCAAATGGAGTTGTTCTCTCACAAGAACCACTCAGCTGATCCTTCTTCAATATGCCCTTCACCAACATGCACTGTTTCCTTGATTGAATTAGCTCTCACACCAATATTTGCGTCTAGAGCCTTTGCATTGAGGGCTATCTGAAAACGGCTGTGGCGCTGAAGTTGCCTGTGAATGTGGAGTTGGTGGCATGTGAAACCCGCATGTGGAGCATTTGTTTGTGTGGGATGCTCACCAAGCTTCGTTTCAGTCCTAGGCACTCAAAGGGCACTAAGCATAGAGTGTGAAAACTGAGTTTCCTTGAGAGCTGCTTGGAAGCCTGATGGTGTGTGAAGTTAGTGAGCCAAATGGAGTTGTTCTCCCACAAGAACCACTCGGCTGATCCTTCTTCAATATGCCCTTCACCAACATGCAGTGTTTCCTTGATTGAATTAGCTCTCACACCAATATTTGCGTCTAGAGCCTTTGCATTGAGGGCTATCTGAAAACGGCTGTGGCGCTGAAGTTGCCTGTGAATGTGGAGTTAGTGGCATGTGAAACCCGCATGTGGAGCATTCGTTTGTGTGGGATGCTCTACCAGGTTCATTCCTAGCTAATGCACTCAAAGGGCACTAAGCATAGAGTGTGAAAACTGAGTTTCCTTGAGAGCTGCTTGGAAGCCTGATGGTGTGTGAAGTTAGTGAGCCAAATGGAGTTGTTCTCCCACAAGAACCACTCGGCTGATCCTTCTTCAATATGCCCTTCACCAACATGCAGTGTTTCCTTGATTGAATTAGCTCTCACACCAATATTTGCGTCTAGAGCCTTTGCATTGAGGGCTATCTGAAAACGGCTGTGGCGCTGAAGTTGCCTGTGAATGTGGAGTTGGTGGTATGTGAAACCCGCATGTGGAGCATTCGTTTGTGTGGGATGCTCACCAAGTTTCATTTCAGTCCTAGGCACTCAAAGGGCACTAAGCATAGAGTGTGAAAATTGAGTTTGCTTGAGAGCTGCTTGGAAGCCTGATGGTGTGTGAAGTTAGTGAGCCAAATGGAGTTGTTCTCCCAAAAGAACCACTCGGCTGATCCTTCTTCAATATGCCTTTCCCCAATATGCAGTGTTTCCTTGATTGAATTAGCTCTCACACCAATATTTGCGTCTAGAGCCTTTGTATTGAGGGCTATCTGTAAACGGCTGTGGCGCTGAAGTTGCCTGTGAATGTGGAGTTAGTGGCATGTGAAACCCGCATGTGGAGCATTCGTTTGTGTGGGATGCTCTAATAGGTTCATTATTAGATAATGGACTCAAATGGCACTAAGCATAGAGTGTGAAAACAGAGTTTCCTTGCGAGCTGCTTGGAAGCCTGATGGTGTGTGACGTTAGTGAGCCAAATGGAGTTGTTCTCCCACAAGAACCACTCGGCTGATCCTTCTTCAATATGTCCTTCACCAACATGCAGTGTTTCCTTGATTGAATTAGCTCTCACACCAATATTTGCGTCTAGAGCCTTTGCATTGAGGGCTATCTGAAAACGGCTGTGGCGCTGAAGTTGCCTGTGAATGTGGAGTTGGTGGCATGTGAAACCCGCATGTGGAGCATTCGTTTGTGTGGGATGCTCTACCAGGTTCATTCCTAGATAATGGACTCAAAGGGCACTAAGCATAGAGTGTGAAAACTGAGTTTGCTTGAGAGCTGCTTGGAAGCCTGATGGTGTGTGAAGTTAGTGAGCCAAATGCAGTTGTTCTCCCACAAGAACCACTCGGCTGATCCTTCTTCAATATGCCCTTCACCAACATGCACTGTTTCCTTGATTGAATTAGCTCCCACACCAATATTTGCGTCTAGAGCCTTTGCATTGAGGGCTACCTGAAAACGGCTGTGGCGCTGAAGTTGCCTGAGAATGTGGAGTTGGTGGCATGTGAAACACGCATGTGGAGCATTCGTTTGTGTGGGATGCTCTACCAGGTTCATTCCTAGATAATGCACTCAAAGGGCACTAAGCATAGAGTGTGAAAACTGAGTTTCCTTGAGAGCTGCTTGGAAGCCTGATGGTGTGTGACGTTAGTGAGCCAAATGGAGTTGTTCTCCCACAAGAACCACTCGGCTGATCCTTCTTCAATATGCCCTTCACCAACATGCAGTGTTTCCTTGATTGAATTAGCTCTCACACCAATATTTGCGTCTAGAGCCTTTGCATTGAGGGCTATCTGAAAACGGCTGTGGCGCTGAAGTTGCCTGTGCATGTGGAGTTGGTGGCATGTGAAACCCGCATGTGTCGCATTCGTTTGTGTGGGATGCTCACCAAGCTTCATTTCAGTCCTAAAAACTCAAAGGGCACTAAGCATAGAGTGTGACAACAGAGTTTCCTTGAGAGCTGCTTGGAAGCCTGATGGTGTGTGACGTTAGTGAGCCAAATGGAGTTGTTCTCCCACAAGAACCACTCGGCTGATCCTTCTTCAATATGCCCTTCACCAACATGCAGTGTTTCCTTGATTGAATTAGCTCTCACACCAATATTTGCGTCTAGAGCCTTTGCATTGAGGGCTATCTGAAAACGGCTGTGGCGCTGAAGTTGCCTGTGCATGTGGAGTTGGTGGCATGTGAAACCCGCATGTGGCGCATTCGTTTGTGTGGGATGCTCACCAAGCTTCGTTTCAGTCCTAGGCACTCAAAGGGCACTAAGCATAGAGTGTGAAAACTGAGTTTCCTTGAGAGCTGCTTGGAAGCCTGATGGTGTGTGAAGTTAGTGAGCCAAATGGAGTTGTTCTCCCACAAGAACCACTCGGCTGATCCTTCTTCAATATGCCCTTCACCAACATGCAGTGTTTCCTTGATTGAATTAGCTCTCACACCAATATTTGCGTCTAGAGCCTTTGCATTGAGGGCTATCTGTAAACGGCGGTGGCGCTGAAGTTGCCTGTGAATGTGGAGTTAGTGGCATGTGAAACCCGCATGTGGAGCATTCGTTTGTGTGGGATGCTCTATCAGGTTCATTCCTAGATAATGGACTCAAAGGGCACTAAGCATAGAGTGTGAAAACTGAGTTTCCTTGAGAGCTGCTTGGAAGCCTGATGGTGTGTGAAGTTAGTGAGCCAAATGGAGTTGTTCTCTCACAAGAACCACTCGGCTGATCCTTCTTCAATATGCCCTTCACCAACATGCAGTGTTTCCTTGATTGAATTAGCTCTCACACCAATATTTGCGTCTAGAGCCTTTGCATTGAGGGCTATCTGAAAACGGCTGTGGCGCTGAAGTTGCCTGTCAATGTGGAGTTGGTGGTATGTGAAACCCGCATGTGGAGCATTTATTTGTGTGGGATGCTCACCAAGTTTCATTTCAGTCCTAGGCACTCAAAGGGCACTAAGCATAGAGTGTGAAAACTGAGTTTGCTTGAGAGCTGCTTGGAAGCCTGATGGTGTGTGAAGTTAGTGAGCGAAATGGAGTTGTTCTCCCACAAGAACCACTCGGCTGATCCTTCTTCAATATGCCCTTCACCAACATGCAGTGTTTCCTTGATTGAATTAGCTCTCACACCAATATTTGCGTCTAGAGCCTTTGCATTGAGGGCTATCTGAAAACGGCTGTGGCGCTGAAGTTGCCTGTGAATGTGGAGTTGGTGGCATGTGAAACACGCATGTGGAGCATTCGTTTGTGTGGGATGCTCTACCAGGTTCATTCCTAGATAATGCACTCAAGGGCACTAAGCATAGAGTGTGAAAACTGAGTTTGCTTGAGAGCTGCTTGGAAGCCTGATGGTGTGTTAAGTTAGTGAGCCAAATGGAGTTGTTCTCTCACAAGAACCACTCGGCTGATCCTTCTTCAATATGCCCTTCACCAACATGCACTGTTTCCTTGATTGAATTAGCTCTCACACCAATATTTGCGTCTAGAGCCTTTGCATTGAGGGCTATCTGAAAACGGCTGTGGCGCTGAAGTTGCCTGTGAATGTGGAGTTGGTGGTATGTGAAACCCGCATGTGGAGCATTCGTTTGTGTGGGATGCTCACCAAGTTTCATTTCAGTCCTAGGCACTCAAAGGGCACTAAGCATAGAGTGTGAAAATTGAGTTTGCTTGAGAGCTGCTTGGAAGCCTGATGGTGTGTGAAGTTAGTGAGCCAAATGGAGTTGTTCTCCCACAAGAACCACTCGGCTGATCCTTCTTCAATATGCCTTTCCCCAATATGCAGTGTTTCCTTGATTGAATTAGCTCTCACACCAATATTTGCGTCTAGAGCCTTTATATTGAGGGCTATCTGTAAACGGCTGTGGCGCTGAAGTTGCCTGTGAATGTGGAGTTAGTGGCATGTGAAACCCGCATGTGGAGCATTCGTTTGTGTGGGATGCTCTAATAGGTTCATTATTAGATAATGGACTCAAATGGCACTAAGCATAGAGTGTGAAAACAGAGTTTCCTTGCGAGCTGCTTGGAAGCCTGATGGTGTGTGACGTTAGTGAGCCAAATGGAGTTGTTCTCCCACAAGAACCACTCGGCTGATCCTTCTTCAATATGCCCTTCACCAACATGCAGTGTTTCCTTGATTGAATTAGCTCTCACACCAATATTTGCGTCTAGAGCCTTTGCATTGAGGGCTATCTGAAAACGGCTGTGGCGCTGAAGTTGCCTGTGAATGTGGAGTTGGTGGCATGTGAAACCCGCATGTGGAGCATTCGTTTGTGTGGGATGCTCTACCAGGTTCATTCCTAGATAATGGACTCAAAGGGCACTAAGCATAGAGTGTGAAAACTGAGTTTGCTTGAGAGCTGCTTGGAAGCCTGATGGTGTGTGAAGTTAGTGAGCCAAATGCAGTTGTTCTCCCACAAGAACCACTCGGCTGATCCTTTTTCAATATGCCCTTCACCAACATGCACTGTTTCCTTGATTGAATTAGCTCTCACACCAATATTTGCGTCTAGAGCCTTTGCATTGAGGGCTATCTGAAAACGGCTGTGGCGCTGAAGTTGCCTGAGAATGTGGAGTTGGTGGCATGTGAAACACGCATGTGGAGCATTCGTTTGTGTGGGATGCTCTACCAGGTTCATTCCTAGATAATGCACTCAAAGGGCACTAAGCATAGAGTGTGAAAACTGAGTTTCCTTGAGAGCTGCTTGGAAGCCTGATGGTGTGTGAAGTTAGTGAGCCAAATGGAGTTGTTCTCCCACAAGAACCACTCGGCTGATCCTTCTTCATTATGCCCTTCACCAACATGCAGTGTTTCCTTGATTGAATTAGCTCTCACACCAATATTTGCGTCTAGATCCTTTGCATTGAGGGCTATCTGAAAACGGCTGTGGCGCTGAAGTTGCCTGTGAATGTGGAGTTGGTGGTATGTGAAACCCGCATGTGGAGCATTCGTTTGTGTGGGATGCTCACCAAGTTTCATTTCAGTCCTAGGCACTAAAAGGGCACTAAGCATAGAGTGTGAAAACTGAGTTTCCTTGAGAGCTGCTTGGAAGCCTGATGGTGTGTGAAGTTAGTGAGCCAAATGGAGTTGTTCTCCCAGAAGAACCACTCGGCTGATCCTTCTTCAATATGCCCTTCACCAACATGCAGTGTTTCCTTGATTGAATTAGCTCTCACACCAATATTTGCGTCTAGAGCCTTTGCATTGAGGGCTATCTGAAAACGGCTGTGGCGCTGAAGTTGCCTGTGAATGTGGAGTTAGTGGCATGTGAAACCCGTATGTGGAGCATTCGTTTGTGTGGGATGCTCTACCAGGTTCATTCCTAGCTAATGCACTCAAAGGGCACTAAGCATAGAGTGTGAAAACTGAGTTTCCTTGAGAGCTGCTTGGAAGCCTGATGGTGTGTGAAGTTAGTGAGCCAAATGGAGTTGTTCTCCCAGAAGAACCACTCGGCTGATCCTTCTTCAATATGCCCTTCACCAACATGCAGTGTTTCCTTGATTGAATTAGCTCTCACACCAATATTTGCGTCTAGAGCCTTTGCATTGAGGGCTATCTGAAAACGGCTGTGGCGCTGAAGTTGCCTGTGAATGTGGAGTTGGTGGTATGTGAAACCCGCATGTGGAGCATTCGTTTGTGTGGGATGCTCACCAAGTTTCATTTCAGTCCTAGGCACTCAAAGGGCACTAAGCATAGAGTGTGAAAATTGAGTTTGCTTGAGAGCTGCTTGGAAGCCTGATGGTGTGTGAAGTTAGTGAGCCAAATGGAGTTGTTCTCCCAAAAGAACCACTCGGCTGATCCTTCTTCAATATGCCTTTCCCCAATATGCAGTGTTTCCTTGATTGAATTAGCTCTCACACCAATATTTGCGTCTAGAGCCTTTGTATTGAGGGCTATCTGTAAACGGCTGTGGCGCTGAAGTTGCCTGTGAATGTGGAGTTAGTGGCATGTGAAACCCGCATGTGGAGCATTCGTTTGTGTGGGATGCTCTATTAGGTTCATTATTAGATAATGGACTCAAATGGCACTAAGCATAGAGTGTGAAAACTGAGTTTCCTTGCGAGCTGCTTGGAAGCCTGATGGTGTGTGACGTTAGTGAGCCAAATGGAGTTGTTCTCCCACAAGAACCACTCGGCTGATCCTTCTTCAATATGCCCTTCACCAACATGCAGTGTTTCCTTGATTGAATTAGCTCTCACACAAATATTTGCGTCTAGAGCCTTTGCATTGAGGGCTATCTGAAAACGGCTGTGGCGCTGAAGTTGCCTGTGAATGTGGAGTTGGTGGCATGTGAAACCCGCATGTGGAGCATTCGTTTGTGTGGGATGCTCTACCAGGTTCATTCCTAGATAATGGACTCAAAGGGCACTAAGCATAGAGTGTGAAAACTGAGTTTGCTTGAGAGCTGCTTGGAAGCCTGATGGTGTGTGAAGTTAGTGAGCCAAATGCAGTTGTTCTCCCACAAGAACCACTCGGCTGATCCTTCTTCAATATGCCCTTCACCAACATGCACTGTTTCCTTGATTGAATTAGCTCCCACACCAATATTTGCGTCTAGAGCGTTTGCATTCAGGGCTACCTGAAAACGGCTGTGGCGCTGAAGTTGCCTGAGAATGTGGAGTTGGTGGCATGTGAAACACGCATGTGGAGCTTTCGTTTGTGTGGGATGCTCTACCAGGTTCATTCCTAGATAATGCACTCAAAGGGCACTAAGCATAGAGTGTGAAAACTGAGTTTCCTTGAGAGCTGCTTGGAAGCCTGATGGTGTGTGAAGTTAGTGAGCCAAATGGAGTTGTTCTCCCACAAGAACCACTCGGCTGATCCTTCTTCATTATGCCCTTCACCAACATGCAGTGTTTCCTTGATTGAATTAGCTCTCACACCAATATTTGCGTCTAGATCCTTTGCATTGAGGGCTATCTGAAAACGGCTGTGGCGCTGAAGTTGCCTGTGAATGTGGAGTTGGTGGTATGTGAAACCCGCATGTGGAGCATTCGTTTGTGTGGGATGCTCACCAAGTTTCATTTCAGTCCTAGGCACTAAAAGGGCACTAAGCATAGAGTGTGAAAACTGAGTTTCCTTGAGAGCTGCTTGGAAGCCTGATGGTGTGTGAAGTTAGTGAGCGAAATGGAGTTGTTCTCCCACAAGAACCACTCGGCTGATCCTTCTTCAATATGCCCTTCACCAACATGCACTGTTTCCTTGATTGAATTAGCTCTCACGCCAATATTTGCGTCTAGAGCCTTTGCATTCAGGGCTATCTGTAAACGGCGGTGGCGCTGAAGTTGCCTGTGAATGTGGAGTTAGTGGCATGTGAAACCCGCATGTGGAGCATTCGTTTGTGTGGCATGCTCTATCAGGTTCATTCCTAGATAATGGACTCAAAGGGCACTAAGCATAGAGTGTGAAAACTGAGTTTCCTTGAGAGCTGCTTGGAAGCCTGATGGTGTGTGAAGTTAGTGAGCCAAATGGAGTTGTTCTCCCACAAGAACCACTCGGCTGATCCTTCTTCAATATGCCCTTCACCAACATGCAGTGTTTCCTTGATTGAATTAGCTCTCACACCAATATTTGCGTCTAGAGCCTTTGCATTGAGGGCTATCTGAACACGGCTGTGGCGCTGAAGTTGCCTGTGAATGTGGAGTTGGTGGCATGTGAAACCCGCATGTGGAGCATTCGTTTGTGTGGGATGTTGTACCAGGTTCATTCCTAGCTAATGCACTCAAAGGGCACTAAGCATAGAGTGTGAAAACTGAGATTCCTTGAGAGCTGCTTGGAAGCCTGATGGTGTGTGACGTTAGTGAGCCAAATGGAGTTGTTCTCCCACAAGAACCACTCGGCTGATCCTTCTTCAGTATGCCCTTCACCAACATGCAGTGTTTCCTTGATTGAATTAGCTCTCACACCAATATTTGCGTCTAGAGCCTTTGCATTGAGGCCTATCTGAAAACGGCTGTGGCGCTGAAGTTGCCTGTGAATGTGGAGTTGGTGGTATGTGAAACCCGCATGTGGAGCATTTGTTTGTGTGGGATGCTCACCAGGTTTCATTTCAGTCCTAGGCACTCAAAGGGCACTAAGCATAGAGTGTGAAAACTGAGTTTCCTTGAGAGCTGCTTGGAAGCCTGATGGTGTGTGAAGTTAGTGAGCCAAATGGAGTTGTTCTCCCACAAGAACCACTCGGCTGATCCTTCTTCAATATGCCCTTCACCAACATGCAGTGTTTCCTTGATTGAATTAGCTCTCACACCAATATTTGCGTCTAGAGCCTTTGCATTGAGGGCTATCTGAACACGGCTGTGGCGCTGAAGTTGCCTGTGAATGTGGAGTTGGTGGTATGTGAAACCCGCATGTGGAGCATTCGTTTGTGTGGGATGCTCACCAAGTTTCATTTCAGTCCTAGGCACTCAAAGGGCACTAAGCATAGAGTGTGAAAACTGAGTTTCCTTGAGAGCTGCTTGGAAGCCTGATGGTGTGTGAAGTTAGTGAGCCAAATGGAGTTGTTCTGCCACAAGAACCACTCGGCTGATCCTTCTTCAATATGCCCTTCCCCAACATGCAGTGTTTCCTGGATTGAATTATCTCTCACACCAATATTTGCGTCTAGAGCCTTTGTATTGAGGGCTATCTGTAAACGGCTGTGGCGCTGAAGTTGCCTGTGAATGTGGAGTTAGTGGCATGTGAAACCCGCATGTGGAGCATTCGTTTGTGTGGGATGCTCTACCAGGTTCATTCTGAGATAATGGACTCAAAGGGCACTAAGCATAGAGTGTGAAAACTGAGTTTCCTTGAGAGCTGCTTGGAAGCCTGATGGTGTGTGACGTTAGTGAGCCAAATAGAGTTGTTCTCCCACAAGAACCACTCGGCTGATCCTTCTTCAATATGCCCTTCACCAACATGCAGTGTTTCCTTGATTGAATTAGCTCTCACACCAATATTTGCGTCTAGAGCCTTTGCATTGAGGCCTATTTGAAAACGGCTGGGGCGCTGAAGTTGCCTGTGAATGTGGAGTTGGTGGCATGTGAAACCCGCATGTGGAGCATTCGTTTCTGTGGGATGCTCTACCAGGTTCATTCCTAGATAATGGACTCAAAGGGCACTAAGCATAGAGTGTGAAAACTGAGTTTCCTTGAGAGCTGCTTGGAAGCCTGATGGTGTGTGACGTTAGTGAGCGAAATGGAGTTGTTCTCCCAAAAGAACCACTCGGCTGATCCTTCTTCAATATGCCCTTCACCAACATGCAGTGTTTCCTTGATTGAATTAGCTCTCACACCAATATTTGCGTCTAGAGCCTTTGCATTGAGGACTATCTGAAAACGGCTGTGGCGCTGAAGTCGCCTGTGAATGTGGAGTTGGTGGCATGTTAAATCCGCATGTGGAGCATTCGTTTGTGTGGGATGCTCACCAAGCTTCATTTCAGTCCTAGGCACTCAAAGGGCACTAAGCATAGAGTGTGAAAACTGAGTTTGCTTGAGAGCTGCTTGGAAGCCTGATGGTGTGTGAAGTTAGTGAGCCAAATGGAGTTGTTCTCCCACAAGAACCACTCGGCTGATCCTTCTTCAATATGCCCTTCACCAACATGCAGTGTTTCCTTGATTGAATTAGCTCTCACACCAATATTTGCGTCTAGAGCCTTTGCATTGAGGGCTATCTGAAAACGGCTGTGGCGCTGAAGTTGCCTGTGAATGTGGAGTTGGTGGTATGTGAAACCCGCATGTGGAGCATTCGTTTGTGTGGGATGCTCACCAAGTTTCATTTCAGTCCTAGGCACTCAAAGGGCACTAAGCATAGAGTGTGAAAACTGAGTTTCCTTGAGAGCTGCTTGGAAGCCTGATGGTGTGTGAAGTTAGTGAGCCAAATGGAGTTGTTCTGCCACAAGAACCACTCGGCTGATCCTTCTTCAATATGCCCTTCCCAAACATGCAGTGATTCCTTGATTGAATTAGCTCTCACACCAATATTTGCGTCTAGAGCCTTTGCATTGAGGGCTATCTGAAAACGGCTGTGGCGCTGAAGTTGCCTGTGAATGTGGAGTTGGTGGCATGTGAAACCCGCATGTGGAGCATTCGTTTGTGTGGGATGCTCACCAAGCTTCGTTTCAGTCCTAGGCACTCAAAGGGCACTAAGCATAGAGTGTGAAAACTGAGTTTATTTGAGAGCTGCTTGGAAGCCTGATGGTGTGTGATGTTAGTGAGCCAAATGGAGTTGTTCTCCCACAAGAACCACTCTGCTGATCCTTCTTCACTATGCCCTTCCCCAACATGCAGTGTTTCCTTGATTGAATTAGCTCTCACACCAATATTTGCGTCTAGAGCCTTTGCATTGAGGGCTATCTGAAAACGGCTGTGGCGCTGAAGTTGCCTGTGAATGTGGAGTTAGTGGCTTGTGAAACCCGCAGGTGGAGCATTCGTTTCTGTGGGATGCTCTACCAGGTTCATTCTTAGATAAGGCACTCAAAGGGCACTAAGCATAGAGTGTGAAAACTGAGTTTCCTTGAGAGCTGCTTGGAAGCCTGATGGTGTGTGACGTTAGTGAGCCAAATGGAGTTGTTCTCCCACAAGAACCACTCGGCTGATCCTTCTTCAATATGCCCTTCACCAACATGCAGTGTTTCCTTGATTGAATTAGCTCTCACACCAATATTTGCGTCTAGAGCCTTTGCATTGAGGGCTATTTGAAAACGGCTGTGGCGCTGAAGTTGCCTGTGAATGTGGAGTTGGTGGCATGTGAAACCCGCATGTGGAGCATTCGTTTCTGTGGGATGCTCTACCAGGTTCATTCCTAGATAATGGACTCAAAGGGCACTAAGCATAGAGTGTGAAAACTGAGATTCCTTGAGAGCTGCTTGGAAGCCTGATGGTGTGTGACGTTAGTGAGCCAAATGGAGTTGTTCTCCCACAAGAACCACTCGGCTGATCCTCTTTTCCTTTTCAGTATGCCCTTCACCAACATGCAGTGTTTCCTTGATTGAATTAGCTCTCACACCAATATTTGCGTCTAGAGCCTTTGCATTGAGGGCTATCTGAAAACGGCTGTGGCGCTGAAGTTGCCTGTGAATGTGGAGTTGGTGGTATGTGAAACCCGCATGTGGAGCATTTGTTTGTGTGGGATGCTCACCAAGTTTCATTTCAGTCCTAGGCACTGAAAGGGCACTAAGCATAGAGTGTGAAAACTGAGTTTCCTTGAGAGCTGCTTGGAAGCCTGATGGTGTGTGAAGTTAGTGAGCCCAATGGAGTTGTTCTCCCACAAGAACCACTCGGCTGATCCTTCTTCAATATGCCCTTCACCAACATGCAGTGTTTCCTTGATTGAATTAGCTCTCACACCAATATTTGCGTCTAGAGCCTTTGCATTGAGGACTATCTGAAAACAGCTGTGGCGCTGAAGTTGCCTGTGAATGTGGAGTTGGTGGCATGTGAAACCCGCATGTGGAGCATTCGTTTGTGTGGGATGCTCACCAAGCTTCGTTTCAGTCCTAGGCACTCAAAGGGCACTAAGCATAGAGTGTGAAAACTGAGTTTCCTTGAGAGCTGCTTGGAAGCCTGATGGTGTGTGAAGTTAGTGAGCCAAATGGAGTTGTTCTCCCACAAGAACCACTCGGCTGATCCTTCTTCAATATGCCCTTCACCAACATGCAGTGTTTCCTTGATTGAATTAGCTCTCACACCAATATTTGCGTATAGAGCCTTTGCATTGAGGGCTATCTGAAAACGGCTGTGGCGCTGAAGTTGCCTGTGAATGTGGAGTTGGTGGTATGTGAAACCCGCATGTGGAGCATTCGTTTGTGTGGGATGCTCACCAAGTTTCATTTCAGTCTTAGGCACTCAAAGGGCACTAAGCATAGAGTGTGAAAACTGAGTTTCCTTGAGAGCTGCTTGGAAGCCTGATGGTGTTTATGAAGTTAGTGAGCCAAATGGAGTTGTTCTCCCACAAGAACCACTCGGCTGATCCTTCTTCAATATGCCCTTCACCAACATGCAGTGTTTCCTTGATTGAATTAGCTCTCACACCAATATTTGCGTCTACAGCCTTTGCATTGAGGGCTATTTGAAAACGGCTGTGGCGCTGAAGTTGCCTGTGAATGTGGAGTTGGTGGCATGTGAAACCCGCATGTGGAGCATTCGTTTGTGTGGGATGCTCTACCAGGTTCATTCCTAGATAATGGACTCAAAGGGCACTAAGCATAGAGTGTGAAAACTGAGTTTCCTTGAGAGCTGCTTGGAAGCCTGATGGTGTGTGATGTTAGTGAGCCAAATGGAGTTGTTCTCCCACAAGAACCACTCGGCTGATCCTTCTTCAATATGCCCTTCACCAACATGCAGTGTTTCCTTGATTGAATTAGCTCTCACACCAATATTTGCGTCTAGAGCCTTTGCATTGAGGGCTATCTGAAAACGGCTGTGGCGCTGAAGTTGCCTGTGAATGTGGAGTTAGTGGCTTGTGAAACCCGCATGTGGAGCATTCGTTTGTGTGGGATGCTCTACCAGGTCCATTCCTAGATAAGGCACTCAAAGGGCACTAAGCATAGAGTGTGAAAACTGAGTTTCCTTGAGAGCTGCTTGGAAGCCTGATGGTGTGTGATGTTAGTGAGCCAAATGGAGTTGTTCTCCCACAAGAACCACTCGGCTGATCCTTCTTCAATATGCCCTTCACCAACATGCAGTGTTTCCTTGATTGAATTAGCTCTCACACCAATATTTGCGTCTAGAGCCTTTGCATTGAGGGCTATCTGAAAACGGCAGTGGCGCTGAAGTTGCCTGTGAATGTGGAGTTAGTGGCTTGTGAAACCCGCATGTGGAGCATTCGTTTGTGTGGGATGCTCTACCAGGTCCATTCCTAGATAAGGCACTCAAAGGGCACTAAGCATAGAGTGTGAAAACTGAGTTTCCTTGAGAGCTGCTTGGAAGCCTGATGGTGTGTGACGTTAGTGAGCCAAATGGAGTTGTTCTCCCACAAGAACCACTCGGCTGATCCTTCTTCAATATGCCCTTCACCAACATGCAGTGTTTCCTTGATTGAATTAGCTCTCACACCAATATTTGCGTATAGAGCCTTTGCATTGAGGGCTATCTGAAAACGGCTGTGGCGCTGAAGTTGCCTGTGAATGTGGAGTTGGTGGTATGTGAAACCCGCATGTGGAGCATTCGTTTGTGTGGGATGCTCACCAAGTTTCATTTCAGTCTTAGGCACTCAAAGGGCACTAAGCATAGAGTGTGAAAACTGAGTTTCCTTGAGAGCTGCTTGGAAGCCTGATGGTGTTTGAAGTTAGTGAGCCAAATGGAGTTGTTCTCCCACAAGAACCACTCGGCTGATCCTTCTTCAATATGCCCTTCACCAACATGCAGTGTTTCCTTGATTGAATTAGCTCTCACACCAATATTTGCGTCTACAGCCTTTGCATTGAGGGCTATTTGAAAACGGCTGTGGCGCTGAAGTTGCCTGTGAATGTGGAGTTGGTGGCATGTGAAACCCGCATGTGGAGCATTCGTTTGTGTGGGATGCTCTACCAGGTTCATTCCTAGATAATGGACTCAAAGGGCACTAAGCATAGAGTGTGAAAACTGAGTTTCCTTGAGAGCTGCTTGGAAGCCTGATGGTGTGTGATGTTAGTGAGCCAAATGGAGTTGTTCTCCCACA
>NW_026697845.1:0-36180 GCF_030435755.1 Ochotona princeps | reverse complement strand
TCTTGATTGAATTAGCTCTCACACCAATATTTGCGTTCTAGGAGCCTTTGCATTGAGGGCTATCTGCAAACGGCTGTGGCGCTGAAGTTGCTTGTGAATGTGGAGTTGGTGGCATGTGAAACCCGCATGTGGAGCATTCGTTTGTGTGGGATGCTCTACCAGGTTCATTCCTAGATAATGCACTCAAAGGGCACTAAGCATAGAGTGTGAAAACTGAGTTTCCTTGAGAGCTGCTTGGAAGCCTGATGGTGTGTGAAGTTAGTGAGCCAAATGGTGTTGTTCTCCCACAAGAACCACTCGGCTGATTCTTCTTCAATATGCCCTTCACCAACATGCAGTGTTTCCTTGATTGAATTAGCTCTCACACCAATATTTGCGTCTAGAGCCTTTGCATTGAGGGCTATCTGAAAACGGCTGTGGCGCTGAAGTTGCCTGTGAATGTGGAGTTGGTGGCATGTGAAACCCGCATGTGGAGCATTCGTTTGTGTGGGATGCTTTACCAGGTTCATTCCTAGATAATGCACTCAAAGGGCACTAAGCATAGAGTGTGAAAACTGAGTTTCCTTGAGAGCTGCTTGGAAGCCTGACGGTGTGAAGTTAGTGAGCCAAATGGAGTTGTTCTCCCACAAGAACCACTCGGCTGATTCTTCTTCAATATGCCCTTCACCAACATGCAGTGTTTCCTTGATTGAATTAGCTCTCACACCAATATTTGCGTCTAGAGCCTTTGCATTGAGGGCTATCTGCAAACGTCTGTGGCGCTGAAGTTGCCTGTGAATGTGGAGTTGGTGGCATGTGAAACCCGCATGTGGAGCATTCGTTTGTGTGGGATGCTCTACCAGGTTCATTCCTAGATAATGCACTCAAAGGGCACTAAGCATAGAGTGTGAAAACTGAGTTTCCTTGAGAGCTGCTTGGAAGCCTGATGGTGTGTGAATTTAGTGAGCCAAATCGAGTTGTTCTCCCACAAGAATCACTCGGCTGATTCTTCTTCAATATGCCCTTCACCAACATGCAGTGTTTCCTTGATTGAATTAGCTCTCACACCAATATTTGCATCTAGAGCCTTTGCATTGAGGGCTATCTGAAAGTGGCTTTGGCGCTGAAGTTGCCTGTGAATGTGGAGTTGGTGGCATGTGAAACCCGCATGTGGAGCATTCGTTTGTGTGGGATGCTCTACCAGGTTCATTCCTAGATAATGCACTCAAAGGGCACTAAGCATAGAGTGTGAAAACTGAGTTTCCTTGAGAGCTGCTTGGAAGCCTGATGGTGTGTGAAGTTAGTGAGCTAAATGGAGTTGTTCTCCCACAAGAACCACTCGGCTGATTCTTCTTCAATATGCCCTTCACCAACATGCAGTGTTTCCTTGATTGAATTAGCTCTCACACCAATATTTGCGTCTAGAGCCTTTGCATTGAGGGCTATCTGCAAACGTCTGTGGCGCTGAAGTTGCCTGTGAATGTGGAGTTGGTGGCATGTGAAACCCGCATGTGGAGCATTCGTTTGTGTGGGATGCTCTACCAGGTTCATTCCTAGATAATGCACTCAAAGGGCACTAAGCATAGAGTGTGAAAACTGAGTTTCCTTGAGAGCTGCTTGGAAGCCTGATGGTGTGTGAATTTAGTGAGCCAAATCGAGTTGTTCTCCCACAAGAATCACTCGGCTGATTCTTCTTCAATATGCCCTTCACCAACATGCAGTGTTTCCTTGATTGAATTAGCTCTCACACCAATATTTGCATCTAGAGCCTTTGCATTGAGGGCTATCTGAAAGTGGCTTTGGCGCTGAAGTTGCCTGTGAATGTGGAGTTGGTGGCATGTGAAACCCGCATGTGGAGCATTCGTTTGTGTGGGATGCTCTACCAGGTTCATTCCTAGATAATGCACTCAAAGGGCACTAAGCATAGAGTGTGAAAACTGAGTTTCCTTGAGAGCTGCTTGGAAGCCTGATGGTGTGTGAAGTTAGTGAGCCAAATGGAGTTGTTCTCCCACAAGAACCACTCGGCTGATTCTTCTTCAATATGCCCTTCACCAACATGCAGTGTTTCCTTGATTGAATTAGCTCTCACACCAATATTTGCGTCTAGAGCCTTTGCATTGAGGGCTATCTGCAAACGGCTGTGGTGCTGAAGTTGCCTGTGAATGTGGAGTTGGTGGCATGTGAAACTCCCATGTGGAGCATTCGTTTGTGTGGGATGCTCACCAAGCTTCATTTCAGTCCTAGGAACTCAAAGGGCACAAAACATAGAGTGTGAAAACTGAGTTTCCTTGAGAGCTGTTTGGAAACCTGATGGTGTGTGAAGTTAGTCAGCCAAATGGAGTTGTTCTCCCACAAGAACCACTCGGCTGATTCTTCTTCAATATGCCCTTCACCAACATGCAGTGTTTCCTTGATTGAATTAGCTCTCACACCAATATTTGCGTCTAGAGCCTTTGCATTGAGGGCTATCTGAAAGTGGTTTTGGTGTTGAAGTTGCCTGTGAATGTGGAGTTGGTAGCATGTGAAACCCGCATGTGGAGCATTCGTTTGTGTGGGATGCTCTACCAGGTTCATTCCTAGATAATGCACTCAAAGGGCACTAAGCATAGAGTGTGAAAACTGAGTTTCCTTGAGAGCTGCTTGGAAGCCTGATGGTGTGTGAAGTTAGTGAGCCAAATCGAGTTGTTCTCCCACAAGAATCACTTGGCTGATTCTTCTTCAATATGCCCTTCACCAACATGCAGTGTTTCCTTGATTGAATTAGCTCTCACACCAATATTTGCGTCAAGAGCCTTTGCATTGAGGTCTATCTGAAAGTGGCTTTGGCGCTGAAGTTGCCTGTGAATGTGGAGTTGGTGGCATGTGAAACCCGCATGTGGAGCATTCGTTTGTGTGGGATGCTCTACCAGGTTCATTCCTAGATAATGCACTCAAAGGGCACTAAGCATAGAGTGTGAAAACTGAGTTTCCTTGAGAGCTGCTTGGAAGCCTGATGGTGTGTGAAGTTAGTGAGCCAAATGGAGTTGTTCTCCCACAAGAACCATTCGGCTGATTCTTCTTCAATATGCCCTTCACCAACATGCAGTGTTTCCTTGATTGAATTAGCTCTCACACCAATATTTGTGTCTAGAGCCTTTGCATTGAGGGCTATCTGCAAACGGCTGTGGCGCTGAAGTTGCCTGTGAATGTGGAGTTGGTGGCATGTGAAACCCGCATGTGGAGCATTCGTTTGTGTGGGATGCTCTACCAGGTTCATTCCTAGATAATGCACTCAAAGGGCACTAAGCATAGAGTGTGAAAACTGAGTTTCCTTGAGAGCTGCTTGGAAGCCTGATGGTGTGTGAAGTTAGTGAGCCAAATGGAGTTGTTCTCCCACAAGAACCACTCGGCTGATTCTTCTTCAATATGCCCTTCACCAACATGCAGTGTTTCCTTGATTGAATTAGCTCTCACACCAATATTTGCGTCTAGAGCCTTTGCATTATGAGGGCTATCTGAAAACGGCTGTGGCGCTGAAGTTGCCTGTGAATGTGGAGTTGGTGGCATGTGAAACCCGCATGTGGAGCATTCGTTTGTGTGGGATGCTCTACCAGGTTCATTCCTAGATAATGCACTCAAAGGGCACTAAGCATAGAGTGTGAAAACTGAGTTTCCTTGAGAGCTGCTTGGAAGCCTGATGGTGTGTGAAGTTAGTGAGCCAAATGGTGTTGTTCTCCCACAAGAACCACTCGGCTGATTCTTCTTCAATATGCCCTTCACCAACATGCAGTGTTTCCTTGATTGAATTAGCTCTCACACCAATATTTGCGTCTAGAGCCTTTGCATTGAGGGCTATCTGCAAACGTCTGTGGCGCTGAAGTTGCCTGTGAATGTGGAGTTGGTGGCATGTGAAACCCGCATGTGGAGCATTCGTTTGTGTGGGATGCTTTACCAGGTTCATTCCTAGATAATGCACTCAAAGGGCACTAAGCATAGAGTGTGAAAACTGAGTTTCCTTGAGAGCTGCTTGGAAGCCTGATGGTGTGTGAAGTTAGTGAGCCAAATGGAGTTGTTCTCCCACAAGAACCACTCGGCTGATTCTTCTTCAATATGCCCTTCACCAACATGCAGTGTTTCCTTGATTGAATTAGCTCTCACACCAATATTTGCGTCTAGAGCCTTTGCATTGAGGGCTATCTGAAAGTGGCTTTGGCGCTGAAGTTGCCTGTGAATGTGGAGTTGGTGGCATGTGAAACCCGCATGTGGAGCATTGGTTTGTGTGGGATGCTCTACCAGGTTCATTCCTAGATAATGCACTCAAAGGGCACTAAGCCTAGAGTGTGAAAACTGTCTGAGTTTCCTTGAGAGCTGCTTGGAAGCCTGATGGTGTGTGAAGTTAGTGAGCCAAATGGAGTTGTTCTCCTACAAGAACCACTCGGCTGATTCTTCTTCAATATGCCCTTCACCAACATGCAGTGTTTCCTTGATTGAATTAGCTCTCACACCAATATTTGCGTCTAGAGCCTTTGCATTGAGGGCTATCTGAAAGTGGTTTTGGTGTTGAAGTTGCCTGTGAATGTGGAGTTGGTGGCATGTGAAACCCGCATGTGGAGCATTTGTTTGTGTGGGATGCTCTACCAGGTTCATTCCTAGATAATGCACTCAAAGGGCACTAAGCATAGAGTGTGAAAACTGAGTTTCCTTGAGAGCTGCTTGGAAGCCTGATGGTGTGTGAATTTAGTGAGCCAAATCGAGTTGTTCTCCCACAAGAATCACTCGGCTGATTCTTCTTCAATATGCCCTTCACCAACATGCAGTGTTTCCTTGATTGAATTAGCTCTCACACCAATATTTGCATCTAGAGCCTTTGCATTGAGGGCTATCTGAAAGTGGCTTTGGCGCTGAAGTTGCCTGTGAATGTGGAGTTGGTGGCATGTGAAACCCGCATGTGGAGCATTCGTTTGTGTGGGATGCTCTACCAGGTTCATTCCTAGATAATGCACTCAAAGGGCACTAAGCATAGAGTGTGAAAACTGAGTTTCCTTGAGAGCTGCTTGGAAGCCTGATGGTGTGTGAAGTTAGTGAGCCAAATGGAGTTGTTCTCCCACAAGAACCACTCGGCTGATTCTTCTTCAATATGCCCTTCACCAACATGCAGTGTTTCCTTGATTGAATTAGCTCTCACACCAATATTTGCGTCTAGAGCCTTTGCATTGAGGGCTATCTGCAAACGGCTGTGGTGCTGAAGTTGCCTGTGAATGTGGAGTTGGTGGCATGTGAAACTCCCATGTGGAGCATTCGTTTGTGTGGGATGCTCACCAAGCTTCATTTCAGTCCTAGATAATGCACTCAAAGGGCACTAAACATAGAGTGTGAAAACTGAGTTTCCTTGAGAGCTGTTTGGAAACCTGATGGTGTGTGAAGTTAGTGAGCCAAATGGAGTTGTTCTCCCACAAGAACCACTCGGCTGATTCTTCTTCAATATGCCCTTCACCAACATGCAGTGTTTCCTTGATTGAATTAGCTCTCACACCAATATTTGCGTCTAGAGCCTTTGCATTGAGGGCTATCTGAAAGTGGTTTTGGTGTTGAAGTTGCCTGTGAATGTGGAGTTGGTGGCATGTGAAACCCGCATGTGGAGCATTCGTTTGTGTGGGATGCTCTACCAGGTTCATTCCTAGATAATGCACTCAAAGGGCACTAAGCATAGAGTGTGAAAACTGAGTTTCCTTGAGAGCTGCTTGGAAGCCTGATGGTGTGTGAAGTTAGTGAGCCAAATCGAGTTGTTCTCCCACAAGAATCACTTGGCTGATTCTTCTTCAATATGCCCTTCACCAACATGCAGTGTTTCCTTGATTGAATTAGCTCTCACACCAATATTTGCGTCAAGAGCCTTTGCATTGAGGTCTATCTGAAAGTGGCTTTGGCGCTGAAGTTGCCTGTGAATGTGGAGTTGGTGGCATGTGAAACCCGCATGTGGAGCATTCGTTTGTGTGGGATGCTCTACCAGGTTCATTCCTAGATAATGCACTCAAAGGGCACTAAGCATAGAGTGTGAAAACTGAGTTTCCTTGAGAGCTGCTTGGAAGCCTGATGGTGTGTGAAGTTAGTGAGCCAAATGGAGTTGTTCTCCCACAAGAACCACTCGGCTGATTCTTCTTCAATATGCCCTTCACCAACATGCAGTGTTTCCTTGATTGAATTAGCTCTCACACCAATATTTGCGTCTAGAGCCTTTGCATTGAGGGCTATCTGAAAGTGGCTTTGGCACTGAAGTTGCCTGTGAATGTGGAGTTGGTGGCATGTGAAACCCGCATGTGGAGCATTCGTTTGTGTGGGATGCTCTACCAGGTTCATTCCTAGATAATGCACTCAAAGGGCACTAAGCATAGAGTGTGAAAACTGAGTTTCCTTGAGAGCTGCTTGGAAGCCTGATGGTGTGTGAAGTTAGTGAGCCAAATGGAGTTGTTCTCCTACAAGAACCACTCGGCTGATTCTTCTTCAATATGCCCTTCACCAACATGCAGTGTTTCCTTGATTGAATTAGCTCTCACACCAATATTTGCGTCTAGAGCCTTTGCATTGAGGGCTATCTGAAAGTGGTTTTGGTGTTGAAGTTGCCTGTGAATGTGGAGTTGGTGGCATGTGAAACCCGCATGTGGAGCATTCGTTTGTGTGGGATGCTCTACCAGGTTCATTCCTAGATAATGCACTCAAAGGGCACTAAGCATAGAGTGTGAAAACTGAGTTTCCTTGAGAGCTGCTTGGAAGCCTGATGGTGTGTGAATTTAGTGAGCCAAATCGAGTTGTTCTCCCACAAGAATCACTCGGCTGATTCTTCTTCAATATGCCCTTCACCAACATGCAGTGTTTCCTTGATTGAATTAGCTCTCACACCAATATTTGCATCTAGAGCCTTTGCATTGAGGGCTATCTGAAAGTGGCTTTGGCGCTGAAGTTGCCTGTGAATGTGGAGTTGGTGGCATGTGAAACCCGCATGTGGAGCATTCGTTTGTGTGGGATGCTCTACCAGGTTCATTCCTAGATAATGCACTCAAAGGGCACTAAGCATAGAGTGTGAAAACTGAGTTTCCTTGAGAGCTGCTTGGAAGCCTGATGGTGTGTGAAGTTAGTGAGCCAAATGGAGTTGTTCTCCCACAAGAACCACTCGGCTGATTCTTCTTCAATATGCCCTTCACCAACATGCAGTGTTTCCTTGATTGAATTAGCTCTCACACCAATATTTGCGTCTAGAGCCTTTGCATTGAGGGCTATCTGCAAACGGCTGTGGTGCTGAAGTTGCCTGTGAATGTGGAGTTGGTGGCATGTGAAACTCCCATGTGGAGCATTCGTTTGTGTGGGATGCTCACCAAGCTTCATTTCAGTCCTAGGAACTCAAAGGGCACTAAACATAGAGTGTGAAAACTGAGTTTCCTTGAGAGCTGTTTGGAAACCTGATGGTGTGTGAAGTTAGTCAGCCAAATGGAGTTGTTCTCCCACAAGAACCACTCGGCTGATTCTTCTTCAATATGCCCTTCACCAACATGCAGTGTTTCCTTGATTGAATTAGCTCTCACACCAATATTTGCGTCTAGAGCCTTTGCATTGAGGGCTATCTGAAAGTGGTTTTGGTGTTGAAGTTGCCTGTGAATGTGGAGTTGGTGGCATGTGAAACCCGCATGTGGAGCATTCGTTTGTGTGGGATGCTCTACCAGGTTCATTCCTAGATAATGCACTCAAAGGGCACTAAGCATAGAGTGTGAAAACTGAGTTTCCTTGAGAGCTGCTTGGAAGCCTGATGGTGTGTGAAGTTAGTGAGCCAAATGGAGTTGTTCTCCCACAAGAATCACTTGGCTGATTCTTCTTCAATATGCCCTTCACCAACATGCAGTGTTTCCTTGATTGAATTAGCTCTCACACCAATATTTGCGTCAAGAGCCTTTGCATTGAGGTCTATCTGAAAGTGGCTTTGGCGCTGAAGTTGCCTGTGAATGTGGAGTTGGTGGCATGTGAAACCCGCATGTGGAGCATTCGTTTGTGTGGGATGCTCTACCAGGTTCATTCCTAGATAATGCACTCAAAGGGCACTAAGCATAGAGTGTGAAAACTGAGTTTCCTTGAGAGCTGCTTGGAAGCCTGATGGTGTGTGAAGTTAGTGAGCCAAATGGAGTTGTTCTCCCACAAGAACCACTCGGCTGATTCTTCTTCAATATGCCCTTCACCAACATGCAGTGTTTCCTTGATTGAATTAGCTCTCACACCAATATTTGCGTCTAGAGCCTTTGCATTGAGGGCTATCTGCAAACGGCTGTGGCGCTGAAGTTGCCTGTGAATGTGGAGTTGGTGGCATGTGAAACCCGCATGTGGAGCATTCGTTTGTGTGGGATGCTCTACCAGGTTCATTCCTAGATAATGCACTCAAAGGGCACTAAGCATAGAGTGTGAAAACTGAGTTTCCTTGAGAGCTGCTTGGAAGCCTGATGGTGTGTGAAGTTAGTGAGCCAAATGGTGTTGTTCTCCCACAAGAACCACTCGGCTGATTCTTCTTCAATATGCCCTTCACCAACATGCAGTGTTTCCTTGATTGAATTAGCTCTCACACCAATATTTGCGTCTAGAGCCTTTGCATTGAGGGCTATCTGAAAACGGCTGTGGCGCTGAAGTTGCCTGTGAATGTGGAGTTGGTGGCATGTGAAACCCGCATGTGGAGCATTCGTTTGTGTGGGATGCTTTACCAGGTTCATTCCTAGATAATGCACTCAAAGGGCACTAAGCATAGAGTGTGAAAACTGAGTTTCCTTGAGAGCTGCTTGGAAGCCTGATGGTGTGTGAAGTTAGTGAGCCAAATGGAGTTGTTCTCCCACAAGAACCACTCGGCTGATTCTTCTTCAATATGCCCTTCACCAACATGCAGTGTTTCCTTGATTGAATTAGCTCTCACACCAATATTTGCGTCTAGAGCCTTTGCATTGAGGGCTATCTGCAAACGTCTGTGGCGCTGAAGTTGCCTGTGAATGTGGAGTTGGTGGCATGTGAAACCCGCATGTGGAGCATTCGTTTGTGTGGGATGCTCTACCAGGTTCATTCCTAGATAATGCACTCAAAGGGCACTAAGCATAGAGTGTGAAAACTGAGTTTCCTTGAGAGCTGCTTGGAAGCCTGATGGTGTGTGAATTTAGTGAGCCAAATCGAGTTGTTCTCCCACAAGAATCACTCGGCTGATTCTTCTTCAATATGCCCTTCACCAACATGCAGTGTTTCCTTGATTGAATTAGCTCTCACACCAATATTTGCATCTAGAGCCTTTGCATTGAGGGCTATCTGAAAGTGGCTTTGGCGCTGAAGTTGCCTGTGAATGTGGAGTTGGTGGCATGTGAAACCCGCATGTGGAGCATTCGTTTGTGTGGGATGCTCTACCAGGTTCATTCCTAGATAATGCACTCAAAGGGCACTAAGCATAGAGTGTGAAAACTGAGTTTCCTTGAGAGCTGCTTGGAAGCCTGATGGTGTGTGAAGTTAGTGAGCCAAATGGAGTTGTTCTCCCACAAGAACCACTCGGCTGATTCTTCTTCAATATGCCCTTCACCAACATGCAGTGTTTCCTTGATTGAATTAGCTCTCACACCAATATTTGCGTCTAGAGCCTTTGCATTGAGGGCTATCTGCAAACGTCTGTGGCGCTGAAGTTGCCTGTGAATGTGGAGTTGGTGGCATGTGAAACCCGCATGTGGAGCATTCGTTTGTGTGGGATGCTCTACCAGGTTCATTCCTAGATAATGCACTCAAAGGGCACTAAGCATAGAGTGTGAAAACTGAGTTTCCTTGAGAGCTGCTTGGAAGCCTGATGGTGTGTGAATTTAGTGAGCCAAATCGAGTTGTTCTCCCACAAGAATCACTCGGCTGATTCTTCTTCAATATGCCCTTCACCAACATGCAGTGTTTCCTTGATTGAATTAGCTCTCACACCAATATTTGCATCTAGAGCCTTTGCATTGAGGGCTATCTGAAAGTGGCTTTGGCGCTGAAGTTGCCTGTGAATGTGGAGTTGGTGGCATGTGAAACCCGCATGTGGAGCATTCGTTTGTGTGGGATGCTCTACCAGGTTCATTCCTAGATAATGCACTCAAAGGGCACTAAGCATAGAGTGTGAAAACTGAGTTTCCTTGAGAGCTGCTTGGAAGCCTGATGGTGTGTGAAGTTAGTGAGCCAAATGGAGTTGTTCTCCCACAAGAACCACTCGGCTGATTCTTCTTCAATATGCCCTTCACCAACATGCAGTGTTTCCTTGATTGAATTAGCTCTCACACCAATATTTGCGTCTAGAGCCTTTGCATTGAGGGCTATCTGCAAACGGCTGTGGTGCTGAAGTTGCCTGTGAATGTGGAGTTGGTGGCATGTGAAACTCCCATGTGGAGCATTCGTTTGTGTGGGATGCTCACCAAGCTTCATTTCAGTCCTAGGAACTCAAAGGGCACAAAACATAGAGTGTGAAAACTGAGTTTCCTTGAGAGCTGTTTGGAAACCTGATGGTGTGTGAAGTTAGTCAGCCAAATGGAGTTGTTCTCCCACAAGAACCACTCGGCTGATTCTTCTTCAATATGCCCTTCACCAACATGCAGTGTTTCCTTGATTGAATTAGCTCTCACACCAATATTTGCGTCTAGAGCCTTTGCATTGAGGGCTATCTGAAAGTGGTTTTGGTGTTGAAGTTGCCTGTGAATGTGGAGTTGGTGGCATGTGAAACCCGCATGTGGAGCATTCGTTTGTGTGGGATGCTCTACCAGGTTCATTCCTAGATAATGCACTCAAAGGGCACTAAGCATAGAGTGTGAAAACTGAGTTTCCTTGAGAGCTGCTTGGAAGCCTGATGGTGTGTGAAGTTAGTGAGCCAAATCGAGTTGTTCTCCCACAAGAATCACTTGGCTGATTCTTCTTCAATATGCCCTTCACCAACATGCAGTGTTTCCTTGATTGAATTAGCTCTCACACCAATATTTGCGTCAAGAGCCTTTGCATTGAGGTCTATCTGAAAGTGGCTTTGGCGCTGAAGTTGCCTGTGAATGTGGAGTTGGTGGCATGTGAAACCCGCATGTGGAGCATTCGTTTGTGTGGGATGCTCTACCAGGTTCATTCCTAGATAATGCACTCAAAGGGCACTAAGCATAGAGTGTGAAAACTGAGTTTCCTTGAGAGCTGCTTGGAAGCCTGATGGTGTGTGAAGTTAGTGAGCCAAATGGAGTTGTTCTCCCACAAGAACCACTCGGCTGATTCTTCTTCAATATGCCCTTCACCAACATGCAGTGTTTCCTTGATTGAATTAGCTCTCACACCAATATTTGCGTCTAGAGCCTTTGCATTGAGGGCTATCTGCAAACGGCTGTGGCGCTGAAGTTGCCTGTGAATGTGGAGTTGGTGGCATGTGAAACCCGCATGTGGAGCATTCGTTTGTGTGGGATGCTCTACCAGGTTCATTCCTAGATAATGCACTCAAAGGGCACTAAGCATAGAGTGTGAAAACTGAGTTTCCTTGAGAGCTGCTTGGAAGCCTGATGGTGTGTGAAGTTAGTGAGCCAAATGGAGTTGTTCTCCCACAAGAACCACTCGGCTGATTCTTCTTCAATATGCCCTTCACCAACATGCAGTGTTTCCTTGATTGAATTAGCTCTCACACCAATATTTGCGTCTAGAGCCTTTGCATTGAGGGCTATCTGCAAACGGCTGTGGCGCTGAAGTTGCCTGTGAATGTGGAGTTGGTGGCATGTGAAACCCGCATGTGGAGCATTCGTTTGTGTGGGATGCTCTACCAGGTTCATTCCTAGATAATGCACTCAAAGGGCACTAAGCATAGAGTGTGAAAACTGAGTTTCCTTGAGAGCTGCTTGGAAGCCTGATGGTGTGTGAAGTTAGTGAGCCAAATGGTGTTGTTCTCCCACAAGAACCACTCGGCTGATTCTTCTTCAATATGCCCTTCACCAACATGCAGTGTTTCCTTGATTGAATTAGCTCTCACACCAATATTTGCGTCTAGAGCCTTTGCATTGAGGGCTATCTGCAAACGTCTGTGGCGCTGAAGTTGCCTGTGAATGTGGAGTTGGTGGCATGTGAAACCCGCATGTGGAGCATTCGTTTGTGTGGGATGCTTTACCAGGTTCATTCCTAGATAATGCACTCAAAGGGCACTAAGCATAGAGTGTGAAAACTGAGTTTCCTTGAGAGCTGCTTGGAAGCCTGATGGTGTGTGAAGTTAGTGAGCCAAATGGAGTTGTTCTCCCACAAGAACCACTCGGCTGATTCTTCTTCAATATGCCCTTCACCAACATGCAGTGTTTCCTTGATTGAATTAGCTCTCACACCAATATTTGCGTCTAGAGCCTTTGCATTGAGGGCTATCTGAAAGTGGCTTTGGCGCTGAAGTTGCCTGTGAATGTGGAGTTGGTGGCATGTGAAACCCGCATGTGGAGCATTCGTTTGTGTGGGATGCTCTACCAGGTTCATTCCTAGATAATGCACTCAAAGGGCACTAAGCATAGAGTGTGAAAACTGAGTTTCCTTGAGAGCTGCTTGGAAGCCTGATGGTGTGTGAAGTTAGTGAGCCAAATGGAGTTGTTCTCCTACAAGAACCACTCGGCTGATTCTTCTTCAATATGCCCTTCACCAACATGCAGTGTTTCCTTGATTGAATTAGCTCTCACACCAATATTTGCGTCTAGAGCCTTTGCATTGAGGGCTATCTGAAAGTGGTTTTGGTGTTGAAGTTGCCTGTGAATGTGGAGTTGGTGGCATGTGAAACCCGCATGTGCAGCATTCGTTTGTGTGGGATGCTCTACCAGGTTCATTCCTAGATAATGCACTCAAAGGGCACTAAGCATAGAGTGTGAAAACTGAGTTTCCTTGAGAGCTGCTTGGAAGCCTGATGGTGTGTGAATTTAGTGAGCCAAATCGAGTTGTTCTCCCACAAGAATCACTCGGCTGATTCTTCTTCAATATGCCCTTCACCAACATGCAGTGTTTCCTTGATTGAATTAGCTCTCACACCAATATTTGCATCTAGAGCCTTTGCATTGAGGGCTATCTGAAAGTGGCTTTGGCGCTGAAGTTGCCTGTGAATGTGGAGTTGGTGGCATGTGAAACCCGCATGTGGAGCATTCGTTTGTGTGGGATGCTCTACCAGGTTCATTCCTAGATAATGCACTCAAAGGGCACTAAGCATAGAGTGTGAAAACTGAGTTTCCTTGAGAGCTGCTTGGAAGCCTGATGGTGTGTGAAGTTAGTGAGCCAAATGGAGTTGTTCTCCCACAAGAACCACTCGGCTGATTCTTCTTCAATATGCCCTTCACCAACATGCAGTGTTTCCTTGATTGAATTAGCTCTCACACCAATATTTGCGTCTAGAGCCTTTGCATTGAGGGCTATCTGCAAACGGCTGTGGTGCTGAAGTTGCCTGTGAATGTGGAGTTGGTGGCATGTGAAACTCCCATGTGGAGCATTCGTTTGTGTGGGATGCTCACCAAGCTTCATTTCAGTCCTAGGAACTCAAAGGGCACTAAACATAGAGTGTGAAAACTGAGTTTCCTTGAGAGCTGTTTGGAAACCTGATGGTGTGTGAAGTTAGTCAGCCAAATGGAGTTGTTCTCCCACAAGAACCACTCGGCTGATTCTTCTTCAATATGCCCTTCACCAACATGCAGTGTTTCCTTGATTGAATTAGCTCTCACACCAATATTTGCGTCTAGAGCCTTTGCATTGAGGGCTATCTGAAAGTGGTTTTGGTGTTGAAGTTGCCTGTGAATGTGGAGTTGGTGGCATGTGAAACCCGCATGTGGAGCATTCGTTTGTGTGGGATGCTCTACCAGGTTCATTCCTAGATAATGCACTCAAAGGGCACTAAGCATAGAGTGTGAAAACTGAGTTTCCTTGAGAGCTGCTTGGAAGCCTGATGGTGTGTGAAGTTAGTGAGCCAAATCGAGTTGTTCTCCCACAAGAATCACTTGGCTGATTCTTCTTCAATATGCCCTTCACCAACATGCAGTGTTTCCTTGATTGAATTAGCTCTCACACCAATATTTGCGTCAAGAGCCTTTGCATTGAGGTCTATCTGAAAGTGGCTTTGGCGCTGAAGTTGCCTGTGAATGTGGAGTTGGTGGCATGTGAAACCCGCATGTGGAGCATTCGTTTGTGTGGGATGCTCTACCAGGTTCATTCCTAGATAATGCACTCAAAGGGCACTAAGCATAGAGTGTGAAAACTGAGTTTCCTTGAGAGCTGCTTGGAAGCCTGATGGTGTGTGAAGTTAGTGAGCCAAATGGAGTTGTTCTCCCACAAGAACCACTCGGCTGATTCTTCTTCAATATGCCCTTCACCAACATGCAGTGTTTCCTTGATTGAATTAGCTCTCACACCAATATTTGCGTCTAGAGCCTTTGCATTGAGGGCTATCTGCAAACGGCTGTGGCGCTGAAGTTGCCTGTGAATGTGGAGTTGGTGGCATGTGAAACCCGCATGTGGAGCATTCGTTTGTGTGGGATGCTCTACCAGGTTCATTCCTAGATAATGCACTCAAAGGGCACTAAGCATAGAGTGTGAAAACTGAGTTTCCTTGAGAGCTGCTTGGAAGCCTGATGGTGTGTGAAGTTAGTGAGCCAAATGGAGTTGTTCTCCCACAAGAACCACTCGGCTGATTCTTCTTCAATATGCCCTTCACCAACATGCAGTGTTTCCTTGATTGAATTAGCTCTCACACCAATATTTGCGTCTAGAGCCTTTGCATTGAGGGCTATCTGCAAACGGCTGTGGCGCTGAAGTTGCCTGTGAATGTGGAGTTGGTGGCATGTGAAACCCGCATGTGGAGCATTCGTTTGTGTGGGATGCTCTACCAGGTTCATTCCTAGATAATGCACTCAAAGGGCACTAAGCATAGAGTGTGAAAACTGAGTTTCCTTGAGAGCTGCTTGGAAGCCTGATGGTGTGTGAAGTTAGTGAGCCAAATGGTGTTGTTCTCCCACAAGAACCACTCGGCTGATTCTTCTTCAATATGCCCTTCACCAACATGCAGTGTTTCCTTGATTGAATTAGCTCTCACACCAATATTTGCGTCTAGAGCCTTTGCATTGAGGGCTATCTGAAAACGGCTGTGGCGCTGAAGTTGCCTGTGAATGTGGAGTTGGTGGCATGTGAAACCCGCATGTGGAGCATTCGTTTGTGTGGGATGCTTTACCAGGTTCATTCCTAGATAATGCACTCAAAGGGCACTAAGCATAGAGTGTGAAAACTGAGTTTCCTTGAGAGCTGCTTGGAAGCCTGACGGTGTGAGGTTAGTGAGCCAAATGGTGTTGTTCTCCCACAAGAACCACTCGGCTGATTCTTCTTCAATATGCCCTTCACCAACATGCAGTGTTTCCTTGATTGAATTAGCTCTCACACCAATATTTGCGTCTAGAGCCTTTGCATTGAGGGCTATCTGAAAGTGGCTTTGGCGCTGAAGTTGCCTGTGAATGTGGAGTTGGTGGCATGTGAAACCCGCATGTGGAGCATTCGTTTGTGTGGGATGCTCTACCAGGTTCATTCCTAGATAATGCACTCAAAGGGCACTAAGCATAGAGTGTGAAAACTGAGTTTCCTTGAGAGCTGCTTGGAAGCCTGATGGTGTGTGAAGTTAGTGAGCCAAATCGAGTTGTTCTCCCACAAGAACCACTCGGCTGATTCTTCTTCAATATGCCCTTCACCAACATGCAGTGTTTCCTTGATTGAATTAGCTCTCACACCAATATTTGCGTCTAGAGCCTTTGCATTGAGGGCTATCTGAAAGTGGTTTTGGTGTTGAAGTTGCCTGTGAATGTGGAGTTGGTGGCATGTGAAACCCGCATGTGGAGCATTCGTTTGTGTGGGATGCTCTACCAAGCTTCATTTCAGTCCTAGGCACTCAAAGGGCACTAAGCATAGAGTGTGAAAACTGAGTTTCCTTGAGAGCTGCTTGGAAGCCTGATGGTGTGTGAAGTTAGTGAGCCAAATGGAGTTGTTCTCCCACAAGAACCACTCGGCTGATTCTTCTTCAATATGCCCTTCACCAACATGCAGTGTTTCCTTGATTGAATTAGCTCTCACACCAATATTTGCGTCTAGAGCCTTTGCATTGAGGGCTATCTGAAAGTGGTTTTGGTGTTGAAGTTGCCTGTGAATGTGGAGTTGGTGGCATGTGAAACCCGCATGTGGAGCATTCGTTTGTGTGGGATGCTCTACCAGGTTCATTCCTAGATAATGCACTCAAAGGGCACTAAGCATAGAGTGTGAAAACTGAGTTTCCTTGAGAGCTGCTTGGAAGCCTGATGGTGTGTGAATTTAGTGAGCCAAATCGAGTTGTTCTCCCACAAGAATCACTCGGCTGATTCTTCTTCAATATGCCCTTCACCAACATGCAGTGTTTCCTTGATTGAATTAGCTCTCACACCAATATTTGCGTCTAGAGCCTTTGCATTGAGGGCTATCTGAAAGTGGTTTTGGTGTTGAAGTTGCCTGTGAATGTGGAGTTGGTGGCATGTGAAACCCGCATGTGGAGCATTCGTTTGTGTGGGATGCTCTACCAGGTTCATTCCTAGATAATGCACTCAAAGGGCACTAAGCATAGAGTGTGAAAACTGAGTTTCCTTGAGAGCTGCTTGGAAGCCTGATGGTGTGTGAAGTTAGTGAGCCAAATGGAGTTGTTCTCCCACAAGAACCACTCGGCTGATTCTTCTTCAATATGCCCTTCACCAACATGCAGTGTTTCCTTGATTGAATTAGCTCTCACACCAATATTTGCGTCTAGAGCCTTTGCATTGAGGGCTATCTGCAAACGGCTGTGGCGCTGAAGTTGCCTGTGAATGTGGAGTTGGTGGCATGTGAAACCCGCATGTGGAGCATTCGTTTGTGTGGGATGCTCTACCAGGTTCATTCCTAGATAATGCACTCAAAGGGCACTAAGCATAGAGTGTGAAAACTGAGTTTCCTTGAGAGCTGCTTGGAAGCCTGATGGTGTGTGAAGTTAGTGAGCCAAATGGTGTTGTTCTCCCACAAGAACCACTCGGCTGATTCTTCTTCAATATGCCCTTCACCAACATGCAGTGTTTCCTTGATTGAATTAGCTCTCACACCAATATTTGCGTCTAGAGCCTTTGCATTGAGGGCTATCTGAAAACGGCTGTGGCGCTGAAGTTGCCTGTGAATGTGGAGTTGGTGGCATGTGAAACCCGCATGTGGAGCATTCGTTTGTGTGGGATGCTTTACCAGGTTCATTCCTAGATAATGCACTCAAAGGGCACTAAGCATAGAGTGTGAAAACTGAGTTTCCTTGAGAGCTGCTTGGAAGCCTGACGGTGTGAGGTTAGTGAGCCAAATGGTGTTGTTCTCCCACAAGAACCACTCGGCTGATTCTTCTTCAATATGCCCTTCACCAACATGCAGTGTTTCCTTGATTGAATTAGCTCTCACACCAATATTTGCGTCTAGAGCCTTTGCATTGAGGGCTATCTGAAAGTGGCTTTGGCGCTGAAGTTGCCTGTGAATGTGGAGTTGGTGGCATGTGAAACCCGCATGTGGAGCATTCGTTTGTGTGGGATGCTCTACCAGGTTCATTCCTAGATAATGCACTCAAAGGGCACTAAGCATAGAGTGTGAAAACTGAGTTTCCTTGAGAGCTGCTTGGAAGCCTGATGGTGTGTGAAGTTAGTGAGCCAAATCGAGTTGTTCTCCCACAAGAACCACTCGGCTGATTCTTCTTCAATATGCCCTTCACCAACATGCAGTGTTTCCTTGATTGAATTAGCTCTCACACCAATATTTGCGTCTAGAGCCTTTGCATTGAGGGCTATCTGAAAGTGGTTTTGGTGTTGAAGTTGCCTGTGAATGTGGAGTTGGTGGCATGTGAAACCCGCATGTGGAGCATTCGTTTGTGTGGGATGCTCTACCAAGCTTCATTTCAGTCCTAGGCACTCAAAGGGCACTAAGCATAGAGTGTGAAAACTGAGTTTCCTTGAGAGCTGCTTGGAAGCCTGATGGTGTGTGAAGTTAGTGAGCCAAATGGAGTTGTTCTCCCACAAGAACCACTCGGCTGATTCTTCTTCAATATGCCCTTCACCAACATGCAGTGTTTCCTTGATTGAATTAGCTCTCACACCAATATTTGCGTCTAGAGCCTTTGCATTGAGGGCTATCTGAAAGTGGTTTTGGTGTTGAAGTTGCCTGTGAATGTGGAGTTGGTGGCATGTGAAACCCGCATGTGGAGCATTCGTTTGTGTGGGATGCTCTACCAGGTTCATTCCTAGATAATGCACTCAAAGGGCACTAAGCATAGAGTGTGAAAACTGAGTTTCCTTGAGAGCTGCTTGGAAGCCTGATGGTGTGTGAATTTAGTGAGCCAAATCGAGTTGTTCTCCCACAAGAATCACTCGGCTGATTCTTCTTCAATATGCCCTTCACCAACATGCAGTGTTTCCTTGATTGAATTAGCTCTCACACCAATATTTGCGTCTAGAGCCTTTGCATTGAGGGCTATCTGAAAGTGGTTTTGGTGTTGAAGTTGCCTGTGAATGTGGAGTTGGTGGCATGTGAAACCCGCATGTGGAGCATTCGTTTGTGTGGGATGCTCTACCAGGTTCATTCCTAGATAATGCACTCAAAGGGCACTAAGCATAGAGTGTGAAAACTGAGTTTCCTTGAGAGCTGCTTGGAAGCCTGATGGTGTGTGAATTTAGTGAGCCAAATCGAGTTGTTCTCCCACAAGAATCACTCGGCTGATTCTTCTTCAATATGCCCTTCACCAACATGCAGTGTTTCCTTGATTGAATTAGCTCTCACACCAATATTTGCATCTAGAGCCTTTGCATTGAGGGCTATCTGAAAGTGGCTTTGGCGCTGAAGTTGCCTGTGAATGTGGAGTTGGTGGCATGTGAAACCCGCATGTGGAGCATTCGTTTGTGTGGGATGCTCTACCAGGTTCATTCCTAGATAATGCACTCAAAGGGCACTAAGCATAGAGTGTGAAAACTGAGTTTCCTTGAGAGCTGCTTGGAAGCCTGATGGTGTGTGAAGTTAGTGAGCCAAATGGAGTTGTTCTCCCACAAGAACCACTCGGCTGATTCTTCTTCAATATGCCCTTCACCAACATGCAGTGTTTCCTTGATTGAATTAGCTCTCACACCAATATTTGCGTCTAGAGCCTTTGCATTGAGGGCTATCTGCAAACGGCTGTGGTGCTGAAGTTGCCTGTGAATGTGGAGTTGGTGGCATGTGAAACTCCCATGTGGAGCATTCGTTTGTGTGGGATGCTCACCAAGCTTCATTTCAGTCCTAGGAACTCAAAGGGCACTAAACATAGAGTGTGAAAACTGAGTTTCCTTGAGAGCTGTTTGGAAACCTGATGGTGTGTGAAGTTAGTCAGCCAAATGGAGTTGTTCTCCCACAAGAACCACTCGGCTGATTCTTCTTCAATATGCCCTTCACCAACATGCAGTGTTTCCTTGATTGAATTAGCTCTCACACCAATATTTGCGTCTAGAGCCTTTGCATTGAGGGCTATCTGAAAGTGGTTTTGGTGTTGAAGTTGCCTGTGAATGTGGAGTTGGTGGCATGTGAAACCCGCATGTGGAGCATTCGTTTGTGTGGGATGCTCTACCAGGTTCATTCCTAGATAATGCACTCAAAGGGCACTAAGCATAGAGTGTGAAAACTGAGTTTCCTTGAGAGCTGCTTGGAAGCCTGATGGTGTGTGAAGTTAGTGAGCCAAATCGAGTTGTTCTCCCACAAGAATCACTTGGCTGATTCTTCTTCAATATGCCCTTCACCAACATGCAGTGTTTCCTTGATTGAATTAGCTCTCACACCAATATTTGCGTCAAGAGCCTTTGCATTGAGGTCTATCTGAAAGTGGCTTTGGCGCTGAAGTTGCCTGTGAATGTGGAGTTGGTGGCATGTGAAACCCGCATGTGGAGCATTCGTTTGTGTGGGATGCTCTACCAGGTTCATTCCTAGATAATGCACTCAAAGGGCACTAAGCATAGAGTGTGAAAACTGAGTTTCCTTGAGAGCTGCTTGGAAGCCTGATGGTGTGTGAAGTTAGTGAGCCAAATGGAGTTGTTCTCCCACAAGAACCACTCGGCTGATTCTTCTTCAATATGCCCTTCACCAACATGCAGTGTTTCCTTGATTGAATTAGCTCTCACACCAATATTTGCGTCTAGAGCCTTTGCATTGAGGGCTATCTGCAAACGGCTGTGGCGCTGAAGTTGCCTGTGAATGTGGAGTTGGTGGCATGTGAAACCCGCATGTGGAGCATTCGTTTGTGTGGGATGCTCTACCAGGTTCATTCCTAGATAATGCACTCAAAGGGCACTAAGCATAGAGTGTGAAAACTGAGTTTCCTTGAGAGCTGCTTGGAAGCCTGATGGTGTGTGAAGTTAGTGAGCCAAATGGAGTTGTTCTCCCACAAGAACCACTCGGCTGATTCTTCTTCAATATGCCCTTCACCAACATGCAGTGTTTCCTTGATTGAATTAGCTCTCACACCAATATTTGCGTCTAGAGCCTTTGCATTGAGGGCTATCTGCAAACGGCTGTGGCGCTGAAGTTGCCTGTGAATGTGGAGTTTGTGGCATGTGAAACCCGCATGTGGAGCATTCGTTTGTGTGGGATGCTCTACCAGGTTCATTCCTAGATAATGCACTCAAAGGGCACTAAGCATAGAGTGTGAAAACTGAGTTTCCTTGAGAGCTGCTTGGAAGCCTGATGGTGTGTGAAGTTAGTGAGCCAAATGGTGTTGTTCTCCCACAAGAACCACTCGGCTGATTCTTCTTCAATATGCCCTTCACCAACATGCAGTGTTTCCTTGATTGAATTAGCTCTCACACCAATATTTGCGTCTAGAGCCTTTGCATTGAGGGCTATCTGCAAACGGCTGTGGCGCTGAAGTTGCCTGTGAATGTGGAGTTGGTGGCATGTGAAACCCGCATGTGGAGCATTCGTTTGTGTGGGATGCTCTACCAGGTTCATTCCTAGATAATGCACTCAAAGGGCACTAAGCATAGAGTGTGAAAACTGAGTTTCCTTGAGAGCTGCTTGGAAGCCTGATGGTGTGTGAAGTTAGTGAGCCAAATGGTGTTGTTCTCCCACAAGAACCACTCGGCTGATTCTTCTTCAATATGCCCTTCACCAACATGCAGTGTTTCCTTGATTGAATTAGCTCTCACACCAATATTTGCGTCTAGAGCCTTTGCATTGAGGGCTATCTGAAAGTGGCTTTGGCGCTGAAGTTGCCTGTGAATGTGGAGTTGGTGGCATGTGAAACCCGCATGTGGAGCATTCGTTTGTGTGGGATGCTCTACCAGGTTCATTCCTAGATAATGCACTCAAAGGGCACTAAGCATAGAGTGTGAAAACTGAGTTTCCTTGAGAGCTGCTTGGAAGCCTGATGGTGTGTCAAGTTAGTGAGCCAAATGGAGTTGTTCTCCCACAAGAACCACTCGGCTGATTCTTCTTCAATATGCCCTTCACCAACATGCAGTGTTTCCTTGATTGAATTAGCTCTCACACCAATATTTGCGTCTAGAGCCTTTGCATTGAGGGCTATCTGAAAGTGGTTTTGGTGTTGAAGTTGCCTGTGAATGTGGAGTTGGTGGCATGTGAAACCCGCATGTGGAGCATTCGTTTGTGTGGGATGCTCTACCAAGCTTCATTTCAGTCCTAGGCACTCAAAGGGCACTAAGCATAGAGTGTGAAAACTGAGTTTCCTTGAGAGCTGCTTGGAAGCCTGATGGTGTGTGAAGTTAGTGAGCCAAATGGAGTTGTTCTCCCACAAGAACCACTCGGCTGATTCTTCTTCAATATGCCCTTCACCAACATGCAGTGTTTCCTTGATTGAATTAGCTCTCACACCAATATTTGCGTCTAGAGCCTTTGCATTGAGGGCTATCTGCAAACGGCTGTGGCGCTGAAGTTGCCTGTGAATGTGGAGTTGGTGGCATGTGAAACCCGCATGTGGAGCATTCGTTTGTGTGGGATGCTCTACCAGGTTCATTCCTAGATAATGCACTCAAAGGGCACTAAGCATAGAGTGTGAAAACTGAGTTTCCTTGAGAGCTGCTTGGAAGCCTGATGGTGTGTGAAGTTAGTGAGCCAAATGGTGTTGTTCTCCCACAAGAACCACTCGGCTGATTCTTCTTCAATATGCCCTTCACCAACATGCAGTGTTTCCTTGATTGAATTAGCTCTCACACCAATATTTGCGTCTAGAGCCTTTGCATTGAGGGCTATCTGCAAACGGCTGTGGCGCTGAAGTTGCCTGTGAATGTGGAGTTGGTGGCATGTGAAACCCGCATGTGGAGCATTCGTTTGTGTGGGATGCTTTACCAGGTTCATTCCTAGATAATGCACTCAAAGGGCACTAAGCATAGAGTGTGAAAACTGAGTTTCCTTGAGAGCTGCTTGGAAGCCTGACGGTGTGAAGTTAGTGAGCCAAATGGTGTTGTTCTCCCACAAGAACCACTCGGCTGATTCTTCTTCAATATGCCCTTCACCAACATGCAGTGTTTCCTTGATTGAATTAGCTCTCACACCAATATTTGCGTCTAGAGCCTTTGCATTGAGGGCTATCTGAAAGTGGTTTTGGCGCTGAAGTTGCCTGTGAATGTGGAGTTGGTGGCATGTGAAACCCGCATGTGGAGCATTCGTTTGTGTGGGATGCTCTACCAGGTTCATTCCTAGATAATGCACTCAAAGGGCACTAAGCATAGAGTGTGAAAACTGAGTTTCCTTGAGAGCTGCTTGGAAGCCTGATGGTGTGTGAAGTTAGTGAGCCAAATGGAGTTGTTCTCCCACAAGAACCACTCGGCTGATTCTTCTTCAATATGCCCTTCACCAACATGCAGTGTTTCCTTGATTGAATTAGCTCTCACACCAATATTTGCGTCTAGAGCCTTTGCATTGAGGGCTATCTGAAAACGGCTGTGGCGCTGAAGTTGCCTGTGAATGTGGAGTTTGTGGCATGTGAAACCCGCATGTGGAGCATTCGTTTGTGTGGGATGCTCTACCAGGTTCATTCCTAGATAATGCACTCAAAGGGCACTAAGCATAGAGTGTGAAAACTGAGTTTCCTTGAGAGCTGCTTGGAAGCCTGATGGTGTGTGAAGTTAGTGAGCCAAATCGAGTTGTTCTCCCACAAGAATCACTTGGCTGATTCTTCTTCAATATGCCCTTCACCAACATGCAGTGTTTCCTTGATTGAATTAGCTCTCACACCAATATTTGCGTCTAGAGCCTTTGCATTGAGGGCTATCTGCAAACGGCTGTGGCGCTGAAGTTGCCTGTGAATGTGGAGTTGGTGGCATGTGAAACCCGCATGTGGAGCATTCGTTTGTGTGGGATGCTCTACCAGGTTCATTCCTAGATAATGCACTCAAAGGGCACTAAGCATAGAGTGTGAAAACTGAGTTTCCTTGAGAGCTGCTTGGAAGCCTGATGGTGTGTGAAGTTAGTGAGCCAAATGGAGTTGTTCTCCCACAAGAACCACTCGGCTGATTCTTCTTCAATATGCCCTTCACCAACATGCAGTGTTTCCTTGATTGAATTAGCTCTCACACCAATATTTGCGTCTAGAGCCTTTGCATTGAGGGCTATCTGCAAACGGCTGTGGCGCTGAAGTTGCCTGTGAATGTGGAGTTGGTGGCATGTGAAACCCGCATGTGGAGCATTCGTTTGTGTGGGATGCTCTACCAGGTTCATTCCTAGATAATGCACTCAAAGGGCACTAAGCATAGAGTGTGAAAACTGAGTTTCCTTGAGAGCTGCTTGGAAGCCTGATGGTGTGTGAATTTAGTGAGCCAAATCGAGTTGTTCTCCCACAAGAACCACTCGGCTGATTCTTCTTCAATATGCCCTTCACCAACATGCAGTGTTTCCTTGATTGAATTAGCTCTCACACCAATATTTGTGTCTAGAGCCTTTGCATTGAGGGCTATCTGCAAACGGCTGTGGCGCTGAAGTTGCCTGTGAATGTGGAGTTTGTGGCATGTGAAACCCGCATGTGGAGCATTCGTTTGTGTGGGATGCTCTACCAGGTTCATTCCTAGATAATGCACTCAAAGGGCACTAAGCATAGAGTGTGAAAACTGAGTTTCCTTGAGAGCTGCTTGGAAGCCTGATGGTGTGTGAAGTTAGTGAGCCAAATGGTGTTGTTCTCCCACAAGAACCACTCGGCTGATTCTTCTTCAATATGCCCTTCACCAACATGCAGTGTTTCCTTGATTGAATTAGCTCTCACACCAATATTTGCGTCTAGAGCCTTTGCATTGAGGGCTATCTGAAAACGGCTGTGGCGCTGAAGTTGCCTGTGAATGTGGAGTTGGTGGCATGTGAAACCCGCATGTCGAGCATTCGTTTGTGTGGGATGCTTTACCAGGTTCATTCCTAGATAATGCACTCAAAGGGCACTAAGCATAGAGTGTGAAAACTGAGTTTCCTTGAGAGCTGCTTGGAAGCCTGATGGTGTGAAGTTAGTGAGCCAAATGATGTTGTTCTCCCACAAGAACCACTCGGCTGATTCTTCTTCAATATGCCCTTCACCAACATGCAGTGTTTCCTTGATTGAATTAGCTCTCACACCAATATTTGCGTCTAGAGCCTTTGCATTGAGGGCTATCTGAAAGTGGCTTTGGCGCTGAAGTTGCCTGTGAATGTGGAGTTGGTGGCATGTGAAACCCGCATGTGGAGCATTCGTTTGTGTGGGATGCTCTACCAGGTTCATTCCTAGATAATGCACTCAAAGGGCACTAAGCATAGAGTGTGAAAACTGAGTTTCCTTGAGAGCTGCTTGGAAGCCTGATGGTGTGTCAAGTTAGTGAGCCAAATGGAGTTGTTCTCCCACAAGAACCACTCGGCTGATTCTTCTTCAATATGCCCTTCACCAACATGCAGTGTTTCCTTGATTGAATTAGCTCTCACACCAATATTTGCGTCTAGAGCCTTTGCATTGAGGGCTATCTGAAAGTGGTTTTGGTGTTGAAGTTGCCTGTGAATGTGGAGTTGGTGGCATGTGAAACCCGCATGTGGAGCATTCGTTTGTGTGGGATGCTCTACCAAGCTTCATTTCAGTCCTAGGCACTCAAAGGGCACTAAGCATAGAGTGTGAAAACTGAGTTTCCTTGAGAGCTGCTTGGAAGCCTGATGGTGTGTGAAGTTAGTGAGCCAAATGGAGTTGTTCTCCCACAAGAACCACTCGGCTGATTCTTCTTCAATATGCCCTTCACCAACATGCAGTGTTTCCTTGATTGAATTAGCTCTCACACCAATATTTGGGTCTAGAGCCTTTGCATTGAGGGCTATCTGCAAACGGCTGTGGCGCTGAAGTTGCCTGTGAATGTGGAGTTGGTGGCATGTGAAACCCGCATGTGGAGCATTCGTTTGTGTGGGATGCTCTACCAGGTTCATTCCTAGATAATGCACTCAAAGGGCACTAAGCATAGAGTGTGAAAACTGAGTTTCCTTGAGAGCTGCTTGGAAGCCTGATGGTGTGTGAAGTTAGTGAGCCAAATGGTGTTGTTCTCCCACAAGAACCACTCGGCTGATTCTTCTTCAATATGCCCTTCACCAACATGCAGTGTTTCCTTGATTGAATTAGCTCTCACACCAATATTTGCGTCTAGAGCCTTTGCATTGAGGGCTATCTGAAAACGGCTGTGGCGCTGAAGTTGCCTGTGAATGTGGAGTTGGTGGCATGTGAAACCCGCATGTGGAGCATTCGTTTGTGTGGGATGCTCTACCAGGTTCATTCCTAGATAATGCACTCAAAGGGCACTAAGCATAGAGTGTGAAAACTGAGTTTCCTTGAGAGCTGCTTGGAAGCCTGATGGTGTGTGAATTTAGTGAGCCAAATCGAGTTGTTCTCCCACAAGAATCACTCGGCTGATTCTTCTTCAATATGCCCTTCACCAACATGCAGTGTTTCCTTGATTGAATTAGCTCTCACACCAATATTTGCATCTAGAGCCTTTGCATTGAGGGCTATCTGAAAGTGGCTTTGGCGCTGAAGTTGCCTGTGAATGTGGAGTTGGTGGCATGTGAAACCCGCATGTGGAGCATTCGTTTGTGTGGGATGCTCTACCAGGTTCATTCCTAGATAATGCACTCAAAGGGCACTAAGCATAGAGTGTGAAAACTGAGTTTCCTTGAGAGCTGCTTGGAAGCCTGATGGTGTGTGAAGTTAGTGAGCCAAATGGAGTTGTTCTCCCACAAGAACCACTCGGCTGATTCTTCTTCAATATGCCCTTCACCAACATGCAGTGTTTCCTTGATTGAATTAGCTCTCACACCAATATTTGCGTCTAGAGCCTTTGCATTGAGGGCTATCTGCAAACGGCTGTGGTGCTGAAGTTGCCTGTGAATGTGGAGTTGGTGGCATGTGAAACTACCATGTGGAGCATTCGTTTGTGTGGGATGCTCACCAAGCTTCATTTCAGTCCTAGGAACTCAAAGGGCACTAAGCAAAGAGTGTGAAAACTGAGTTTCCTTGAGAGCTGCTTGGAAGCCTGATGGTGTGTGAAGTTAGTGAGCCAAATGGAGTTGTTCTCCCACAAGAACCACTCGGCTGATTCTTCTTCAATATGCCCTTCACCAACATGCAGTGTTTCCTTGATTGAATTAGCTCTCACACCAATATTTGCGTCTAGAGCCTTTGCATTGAGGGCTATCTGAAAACGGCTGTGGCGCTGAAGTTGCCTGTGAATGTGGAGTTGGTGGCATGTGAAACCCGCATGTGGAGCATTCGTTTGTGTGGGATGCTCTACCAGGTTCATTCCTAGATAATGCACTCAAAGGGCACTAAGCATAGAGTGTGGAAACTGAGTTTCCTTGAGAGCTGCTTGGAAGCCTGATGGTGTGTGAATTTAGTGAGCCAAATGGAGTTGTTCTCCCACAAGAATCACTCGGCTGATTCTTCTTCAATATGCCCTTCACCAACATGCAGTGTTTCCTTGATTGAATTAGCTCTCACACCAATATTTGCGTCAAGAGCCTTTGCATTGAGGGCTATCTGAAAGTGGCTTTGGCGCTGAAGTTGCCTGTGAATGTGGAGTTGGTGGAATGTGAAACCCGCATGTGGAGCATTCGTTTGTGTGGGATGCTCTACCAGGTTCATTCCTAGATAATGCAGTCAAAGGGCACTAAGCATAGAGTGTGAAAACTGAGTTTCCTTGAGATCTGCTTGGAAGCCTGATGGTGTGTGAAGTTAGTGAGCCAAATGGAGTTGTTCTCCCACAAGAACCACTCGGCTGATTCTTCTTCAATATGCCCTTCACCAACATGCAGTGTTTCCTTGATTGAATTAGCTCTCACACCAATATTTGCGTCTAGAGCCTTTGCATTGAGGGCTATCTGAAAGTGGTTTTGGTGTTGAAGTTGCCTGTGAATGTGGAGTTGGTGACATGTGAAACCTGCATGTGGAGCATTCGTTTGTGTGGGATGCTCTACCAGGTTCATTCCTAGATAATGCACTCAAAGGGCACTAAGCATAGAGTGTGAAAACTGAGTTTCCTTGAGAGCTGCTTGGAAGCCTGATGGTGTGTGAAGTTAGTAAGCCAAATGGAGTTGTTCTCCCACAAGAACCACTCGGCTGATTCTTCTTCAATATGCCCTTCACCAACATGCAGTGTTTCCTTGATTGAATTAGCTCTCACACCAATATTTGCGTCTAGAGCCTTTGCATTGAGGGCTATCTGAAAACGGCTGTGGCGCTGAAGTTGCCTGTGAATGTGGAGTTGGTGGCATGTGAAACTCCCATGTGGAGCATTCGTTTGTGTGGGATGCTCACCAAGCTTCATTTCAGTCCTAGGAACTCAAAGGGCACTAAACATAGAGTGTGAAAACTGAGTTTCCTTGAGAGATGTTTGGAAGCCTGATGGTGTGTGAAGTTAGTCAGCCAAATGGAGTTGTTCTCCCACAAGAATCACTCGGCTGATTCTTCTTCAATATGCCCTTCACCAACATGCAGTGTTTCCTTGATTGAATTAGCTCTCACACCAATATTTGCGTCTAGAGCCTTTGCATTGAGGGCTATCTGAAAGTGGTTTTGGTGTTGAAGTTGCCTGTGAATGTGGAGTTGGTGGCATGTGAAACCCGCATGTGGAGCATTCGTTTGTGTGGGATGCTCTACCAGGTTCATTCCTAGATAATGCACTCAAAGGGCACTAAGCATAGAGTGTGAAAACTGAGTTTCCTTGAGAGCTGCTTGGAAGCCTGATGGTGTGTGAAGTTAGTGAGCCAAATGGAGTTGTTCTCCCACAAGAACCACTCGGCTGATTCTTCTTCAATATGCCCTTCACCAACATGCAGTGTTTCCTTGATTGAATTAGCTCTCACACCAATATTTGCGTCTAGAGCCTTTGCATTGAGGGCTATCTGAAAACGGCTGTGGCGCTGAAGTTGCCTGTGAATGTGGAGTTTGTGGCATGTGAAACCCGCATGTGGAGCATTCGTTTGTGTGGGATGCTCTACCAGGTTCATTCCTAGATAATGCACTCAAAGGGCACTAAGCATAGAGTGTGAAAACTGAGTTTCCTTGAGAGCTGCTTGGAAGCCTGATGGTGTGTGAATTTAGTGAGCCAAATCGAGTTGTTCTCCCACAAGAATCACTTGGCTGATTCTTCTTCAATATGCCCTTCACCAACATGCAGTGTTTCCTTGATTGAATTAGCTCTCACACCAATATTTGCGTCAAGAGCCTTTGCATTGAGGTCTATCTGAAAGTGGCTTTGGCGCTGAAGTTGCCTGTGAATGTGGAGTTGGTGGCATGTGAAACCCGCATGTGGAGCATTCGTTTGTGTGGGATGCTCTACCAGGTTCATTCCTAGATAATGCACTCAAAGGGCACTAAGCATAGAGTGTGAAAACTGAGTTTCCTTGAGAGCTGCTTGGAAGCCTGATGGTGTGTGAAGTTAGTGAGCCAAATGGAGTTGTTCTCCCACAAGAACCACTCGGCTGATTCTTCTTCAATATGCCCTTCACCAACATGCAGTGTTTCCTTGATTGAATTAGCTCTCACACCAATATTTGCGTCTAGAGCCTTTGCATTGAGGGCTATCTGAAAGTGGTTTTGGTGTTGAAGTTGCCTGTGAATGTGGAGTTGGTGGCATGTGAAACCCGCATGTGGAGCATTCGTTTGTGTGGGATGCTCTACCAGGTTCATTCCTAGATAATGCACTCAAAGGGCACTAAGCAAAGAGTGTGAAAACTGAGTTTCCTTGAGAGCTGCTTGGAAGCCTGATGGTGTGTGAAGTTAGTGAGCCAAATGGAGTTGTTCTCCCACAAGAACCACTCGGCTGATTCTTCTTCAATATGCCCTTCACCAACATGCAGTGTTTCCTTGATTGAATTAGCTCTCACACCAATATTTGCGTCTAGAGCCTTTGCATTGAGGGCTATCTGAAAACGGCTGTGGCGCTGAAGTTGCCTGTGAATGTGGAGTTGGTGGCATGTGAAACCCGCATGTGGAGCATTCGTTTGTGTGGGATGCTTTACCAGGTTCATTCCTAGATAATGCACTCAAAGGGCACTAAGCATAGAGTGTGAAAACTGAGTTTCCTTGAGAGCTGCTTGGAAGCCTGATGGTGTGTGAATTTAGTGAGCCAAATGGAGTTGTTCTCCCACAAGAACCACTCGGCTGATTCTTCTTCAATATGCCCTTCACCAACATGCAGTGTTTCCTTGATTGAATTAGCTCTCACACCAATATTTGCCTCTAGAGCCTTTGCATTGAGGGCTATCTGCAAACGGCTGTGGTGCTGAAATTGCCTGTGAATGTGGAGTTGGTGGCATGTGAAACTCGCATGTGGAGCATTCGTTTGTGTGGGATGCTCACCAAGCTTCATTTCAGTCCTAGGCACTCAAAGGGCACTAAACATAGAGTGTGAAAACTGAGTTTCCTTGAGAGTTGTTTGGAAGCCTGATGGTGTGTGAAGTTAGTGAGCCAAATGGAGTTGTTCTCCCACAAGAACCACTCGGCTGATTCTTCTTCAATATGCCCTTCACCAACATGCAGTGTTTCCTTGATTGAATTAGCTCTCACACCAATATTTGCGTCTAGAGCCTTTGCCATTGAGGGCTATCTGAAAACGGCTGTGGCGCTGAAGTTGCCTGTGAATGTGGAGTTGGTGGCATGTGAAACCCGCATGTGGAGCATTCGTTTGTGTGGGATGCTCTACCAGGTTCATTCCTAGATAATGCACTCAAAGGGCACTAAGCATAGAGTGTGAAAACTGAGTTTCCTTGAGAGCTGCTTGGAAGCCTGATGGTGTTGAAGTTAGTGAGCCAAATGGAGTTGTTCTCCCACAAGAACCACTCGGCTGATTCTTCTTCAATATGCCCTTCACCAACATGCAGTGTTTCCTTGATTGAATTAGCTCTCACACCAATATTTGCGTCTAGAGCCTTTGCATTGAGGGCTATCTGAAAGTGGTTTAGGCGCTGAAGTTGCCTGTGAATGTGGAGTTGGTGGCATGTGAAACCCGCATGTGGAGCATTCGTTTGTGTGGGATGCTCTACCAGGTTCATTCCTAGATAATGCACTCAAAGGGCACTAAGCATAGAGTGTGAAAACTGAGTTTCCTTGAGAGCTGCTTGGAAGCCTGATGGTGTGTGAAGTTAGTAAGCCAAATGGAGTTGTTCTCCCACAAGAACCACTCGGCTGATTCTTCTTCAATATGCCCTTCACCAACATGCAGTGTTTCCTTGATTGAATTAGCTCTCACACCAATATTTGCGTCTAGAGCCTTTGCATTGAGGGCTATCTGCAAACGTCTGTGGCGCTGAAGTTGCCTGTGAATGTGGAGTTGGTGGCATGTGAAACCCGCATGTGGAGCATTCGTTTGTGTGGGATGCTCTACCAGGTTCATTCCTAGATAATGCACTCAAAGGGCACTAAGCATAGAGTGTGAAAACTGAGTTTCCTTGAGAGCTGCTTGGAAGCCTGATGGTGTGTGAAGTTAGTGAGCCAAATGGTGTTGTTCTCCCACAAGAACCACTCGGCTGATTCTTCTTCAATATGCCCTTCACCAACATGCAGTGTTTCCTTGATTGAATTAGCTCTCACACCAATATTTGCGTCTAGAGCCTTTGCATTGAGGGCTATCTGAAAACGGCTGTGGCGCTGAAGTTGCCTGTGAATGTGGAGTTGGTGGCATGTGAAACCCGCATGTGGAGCATTCGTTTGTGTGGGATGCTTTACCAGGTTCATTCCTAGATAATGCACTCAAAGGGCACTAAGCATAGAGTGTGAAAACTGAGTTTCCTTGAGAGCTGCTTGGAAGCCTGATGGTGTGAGAAGTTAGTGAGCCAAATGGAGTTGTTCTCCCACAAGAACCACTCGGCTGATTCTTCTTCAATATGCCCTTCACCAACATGCAGTGTTTCCTTGATTGAATTAGCTCTCACACCAATATTTGCGTCTAGAGCCTTTGCATTGAGGGCTATCTGCAAACGTCTGTGGCGCTGAAGTTGCCTGTGAATGTGGAGTTGGTGGCATGTGAAACCCGCATGTGGAGCATTCGTTTGTGTGGGATGCTCTACCAGGTTCATTCCTAGATAATGCACTCAAAGGGCACTAAGCATAGAGTGTGAAAACTGAGTTTCCTTGAGAGCTGCTTGGAAGCCTGATGGTGTGTGAAGTTAGTGAGCCAAATGGAGTTGTTCTCCCACAAGAACCACTCGGCTGATTCTTCTTCAATATGCCCTTCACCAACATGCAGTGTTTCCTTGATTGAATTAGCTCTCACACCAATATTTGCGTCTAGAGCCTTTGCATTGAGGGCTATCTGAAAACGGCTGTGGCGCTGAAGTTGCCTGTGAATGTGGAGTTTGTGGCATGTGAAACACGCATGTGGAGCATTCGTTTGTGTGGGATGCTCTACCAGGTTCATTCCTAGATAATGCACTCAAAGGGCACTAAGCATAGAGTGTGAAAACTGAGTTTCCTTGAGAGCTGCTTGTAAGCCTGATGGTGTGTGAATTTAGTGAGCCAAATCGAGTTGTTCTCCCACAAGAATCACTCGGCTGATTCTTCTTCAATATGCCCTTCACCAACATGCAGTGTTTCCTTGATTGAATTAGCTCTCACATCAATATTTGCCTCTAGAGCCTTTGCATTGAGGGCTATCTGCAAACGGCTGTGGTGCTGAAAATTGCCTGTGAATGTGGAAGTTGGTGGCATGTGAAACTCGCATGTGGAGCATTCGTTTGTGTGGGATGCTCACCAAGCTTCATTTCAGTCCTAGGCACTCAAAGGGCACTAAACATAGAGTGTGAAAACTGAGTTTCCTTGAGAGTTGTTTGGAAGCCTGATGGTGTGTGAAGTTAGTGAGCCAAATGGAGTTTGTTTCTCCCACAAGAACCACTCGGCTGATTCTTCTTCAATATGCCCTTCACCAACATGCAGTGTTTCCTTGATTGAATTAGCTCTCACACCAATATTTGCGTCTAGAGCCTTTGCATTGAGGGCTATCTGCAAACGGCTGTGGCGCTGAAGTTGCCTGTGAATGTGGAGTTGGTGGCATGTGAAACCCGCATGTGGAGCATTCGTTTGTGTGGGATGCTCTACCAGGTTCATTCCTAGATAATGCACTCAAAGGGCACTAAGCATAGAGTGTGAAAACTGAGTTTCCTTGAGCGCTGCTTGTAAGCCTGATGGTGTGTGAAGTTAGTGAGCCAAATGGAGTTGTTCTCCCACAAGAACCACTCGGCTGATTCTTCTTCAATATGCCCTTCACCAACATGCAGTGTTTCCTTGATTGAATTAGCTCTCACACCAATATTTGCGTCTAGAGCCTTTGCATTGAGGGCTATCTGAAAACGGCTGTGGCGCTGAAGTTGCCTGTGAATGTGGAGTTGGTGGCATGTGAAACCCGCATGTGGAGCATTCCTTTGTGTGGGATGCTCTACCAGGTTCATTCCTAGATAATGCACTCAAAGGGCACTAAGCATAGAGTGTGAAAACTGAGTTTCCTTGAGAGCTGCTTGGAAGCCTGATGGTGTGTGAAGTTAGTGAGCCAAATGGAGTTGTTCTCCCACAAGAACCACTCGGCTGATTCTTCTTCAATATGCCCTTCACCAACATGCAGTGTTTCCTTGATTGAATTAGCTCTCACACCAATATTTGCGTCTAGAGCCTTTGCATTGAGGGCTATCTGAAAACGGCTGTGGTGCTGAAATTGCCTGTGAATGTGGAGTTGGTGGCATGTGAAACTCGCATGTGGAGCATTCGTTTGTGTGGGATGCTCACCAAGCTTCATTTCAGTCCTAGGCACTCAAAGGGCACTAAACATAGAGTGTGAAAACTGAGTTTCCTTGAGAGTTGTTTGGAAGCCTGATGGTGTGTGAAGTTAGTGAGCCAAATGGAGTTGTTCTCCCACAAGAACCACTCTGGCTGATTCTTCTTCAATATGCCCTTCACCAACATGCAGTGTTTCCTTGATTGAATTAGCTCTCACACCAATATTTGCGTCTAGAGCCTTTGCATTGAGGGCTATCTGCAAACGGCTGTGGCGCTGAAGTTGCCTGTGAATGTGGAGTTGGTGGCATGTGAAACCCGCATGTGGAGCATTCGTTTGTGTGGGATGCTCTACCAGGTTCATTCCTAGATAATGCACTCAAAGGGCACTAAGCATAGAGTGTGAAAACTGAGTTTCCTTGAGCGCTGCTTGTAAGCCTGATGGTGTGTGAAGTTAGTGAGCCAAATGGAGTTGTTCTCCCACAAGAACCACTCGGCTGATTCTTCTTCAATATGCCCTTCACCAACATGCAGTGTTTCCTTGATTGAATTAGCTCTCACACCAATATTTGCGTCTAGAGCCTTTGCATTGAGGGCTATCTGCAAACGGCTGTGGCGCTGAAGTTGCCTGTGAATGTGGAGTTGGTGGCATGTGAAACCCGCATGTGGAGCATTCGTTTGTGTGGGATGCTCTACCAGGTTCATTCCTAGATAATGCACTCAAAGGGCACTAAGCATAGAGTGTGAAAACTGAGTTTCCTTGAGAGCTGCTTGGAAGCCTGATGGTGTGTGAAGTTAGTGAGCCAAATGGAGTTGTTCTCCCACAAGAACCACTCGGCTGATTTCTTCTTCAATATGCCCTTCACCAACATGCAGTGTTTCCTTGATTGAATTAGCTCTCACACCAATATTTGCGTCTAGAGCCTTTGCATTGAGGGCTATCTGAAAACGGCTGTGGTGCTGAAGTTGCCTGTGAATGTGGGAGTTTGTGGCATGTGAAACACGCATGTGGAGCATTCGTTTGTGTGGGATGCTCTACCAGGTTCATTCCTAGATAATGCACTCAAAGGGCACTAAGCATAGAGTGTGAAAACTGAGTTTCCTTGAGAGCTGCTTGTAAGCCTGATGGTGTGTGAATTTAGTGAGCCAAATGGAGTTGTTCTCCCACAAGAACCACTCGGCTGATTCTTCTTCAATATGCCCTTCACCAACATGCAGTGTTTCCTTGATTGAATTAGCTCTCACACCAATATTTGCGTCAAGATCCTTTGCATTGAGGGCTATCTGCAAACGGCTGTGGTGCTGAAATTGCCTGTGAATGTGGAGTTGGTGGCATGTGAAACTCGCATGTGGAGCATTCGTTTGTGTGGGATGCTCACCAAGCTTCATTTCAGTCCTAGGCACTCAAAGGGCACTAAACATAGAGTGTGAAAACTGAGTTTCCTTGAGAGTTGTTTGGAAGCCTGATGGTGTGTGAAGTTAGTGAGCCAAATGGAGTTGTTCTCCCACAAGAACCACTCGGCTGATTCTTCTTCATATGCCCTTCACCAACATGCAGTGTTTCCTTGATTGAATTAGCTCTCACACCAATATTTGCGTCTAGAGCCTTTGCATTGAGGGCTATCTGCAAACGGCTGTGGCGCTGAAGTTGCCTGTGAATGTGGAGTTGGTGGCATGTGAAACCCGCATGTGGAGCATTCGTTTGTGTGGGATGCTCTACCAGGTTCATTCCTAGATAATGCACTCAAAGGGCACTAAGCATAGAGTGTGAAAACTGAGTTTCCTTGAGAGCTGCTTGGAAGCCTGATGGTGTGTGAAGTTAGTGAGCCAAATGGAGTTGTTCTCCCACAAGAACCACTCGGCTGATTCTTCTTCAATATGCCCTTCACCAACATGCAGTGTTTCCTTGATTGAATTAGCTCTCACACCAATATTTGCGTCTAGAGCCTTTGCATTGAGGGCTATGTGGAAAACGGCTGTGGCGCTGAAGTTGCCTGTGAATGTGGAGTTGGTGGCATGTGAAACCCGCATGTGGAGCATTCGTTTGTGTGGGATGCTCTACCAGGTTCATTCCTAGATAATGCACTCAAAGGGCACTAAGCATAGAGTGTGAAAACTGAGTTTCCTTGAGAGCTGCTTGGAAGCCTGATGGTGTGTGAAGTTAGTGAGCCAAATGGTGTTGTTCTCCCACAAGAACCACTCGGCTGATTCTTCTTCAATATGCCCTTCACCAACATGCAGTGTTTCCTTGATTGAATTAGCTCTCACACCAATATTTGCGTCTAGAGCCTTTGCATTGAGGGCTATCTGAAAACGGCTGTGGCGCTGAAGTTGTCTGTGAATGTGGAGTTGGTGGCATGTGAAACCCGCATGTGGAGCATTCGTTTGTGTGGGATGCTTTACCAGGTTCATTCCTAGATAATGCACTCAAGGGCACTAAGCATAGAGTGTGAAAACTGAGTTTCCTTGAGAGCTGCTTGGAAGCCTGATGGTGTGTGAAGTTAGTGAGCCAAATGGAGTTGTTCTCCCACAAGAACCACTCGGCTGATTCTTCTTCAATATGCCCTTCACCAACATGCAGTGTTTCCTTGATTGAATTAGCTCTCACACCAATATTTGCGTCTAGAGCCTTTGCATTGAGGGCTATCTGAAAGTGGTTTAGGCGCTGAAGTTGCCTGTGAATGTGGAGTTGGTGGCATGTGAAACCCGCATGTGGAGCATTCGTTTGTGTGGGATGCTCTACCAGGTTGATTCCTAGATAATGCACTCAAAGGGCACTAAGCATAGAGTGTGAAAACTGAGTTTCCTTGAGAGCTGCTTGGAAGCCTGATGGTGTGTGAAGTTAGTGAGCCAAATGGAGTTGTTCTCCCCACAAGAACCACTCGGCTGATTCTTCTTCAATATGCCCTTCACCAACATGCAGTGTTTCCTTGATTGAATTAGCTCTC